>NC_140961.1:37379980-37387480 GCF_056783735.1 Eptatretus burgeri
CGATGAGGGATTTTTTCAGGGAGTCTTTGTGGCGTTTCTTTGGAGAGCCTACGTCATGGTGGCCAGAGGACAGCTCTCCGTACAGCACGATCTTGGGCAGGCGGTGATCCTTCATTCTGGAAACGTGCCCTGCCCAGCGTAGCTTAGTCTTCAGCAACATGGCCTCTATGCTGTTAACCTCCACTCGTTCAAGGACTTCAATGTTGGTGACGAAGTCACTCCCGTGAGTTGAGGATGGAGCGAAGACAGCGTTGGTGGAAACGCTCGAGGAGTCGTAGGTGGCAATGGTAGGTAACCCACGACTCGGCACCGTACAGGAGTGTGGTCAGTACGGCTGCACAGTATACGTTGATCTTTTTGCCCTTCTTCAGATGCCGATTGTTCCACACTCGCTTGTAGAGTCTTCCAAATGCAGTGCTTGCTTTCGCCAGTCTGTTGTCGATTTCCTTATCGATCTTGGCATCTGAAGATATGGTGCACCCCAGGTAGCAGAACTGGTGGACTGTCTTCAGCTCCGACTGGCCAATGGAGATGTGAGGAGGGTGGTACTCTTCCTGGAGTGTGGGTTGGTGCAAAACTTGTCTTCTTCAGGCTGACTTCAAGTCTGAAGAGCTGTGCAGCCTCTGTGAAGCAGGATGTTAAGCGCTGCAGGGCTGTCTCAGTGTGAGCAACAAGGGCAGCATCATCGGCAAATAAAAGCTCTCGCATCAGTTGCTTCATGGTTTTTGTGTGGGCCTGAAGTCGCCTCAGGTTGAACAAGCTGCCGTCAGTGCGATATCGGATGTAGACGCCATCTTCATCATCAAGATCTTCCGTGGCCTGCTGGAGCATCGTGCTGAAGAAGATGGAGAAAAGGGTAGGTGCAAGGACACAGCCCTGCCTGACACCGTTGATGATAGGGAAAGGCTCTAAGAGATCGTTGCTGTATCTTACCCGACCACGCTGGTCTTCATGGAGCTGGATAACCATGTTGAGGAACTTCGGGGGACAGCCAAGTCTTCCATGATTAGCCACAGTCCGCTTCTGCTCATCCTGTCAAACACCTTGGTCAGGTCGACAAACGTTATACATACAGTACCTTGTTCTGCTCTTTACATTTCTCCTGGAGCCATCTGAGGATAAACACCATATCTGTAGTGCTCCTGTTGGCTCTGAAACCACACTGGCTCTCTGGCAGATCGTCTTCAGCAATAGCTGGTATCAGTCTGTTGAGCAGGAGTCTGGCAAGGATCTTGCCTGCGATAGACAGCAGCGTGATTCCCCGATAGTTGGAGCAGTCCGACTTCTCCCCTTCGTTTTTGTACAGGGTGATGATGACTGCATCACAGAGATCCTGTGGCAGCTTGCACTGCACTGAACAGCAGATGAAGAGCTCATGGAGTTTGGTATGTAGCATTAGGCTCCCATGCTTCCAGATCTCCAGTGGAATGCCAACAACTCCCGCTGCCTTGCCGCTCTTCAGCTGTTCAATTAATTTGGTGATATCGTCGATAGTGGGTAGCTCATCCAGTTCCGTTTTCACTGGCTGTTGGGAGATGTGGAGAATTGCTGCACCTTGAACAGTGCGGTTAGCACTGAGGAGAGCTTGAAAGTGTTCTGACCAGCGGCTCAGGATGGATGCCTTGTCAGTGAGAAGCGCCAGGCCGTCTATGCTGCGCAGGGGACACAGGACTTGGTGTGTATGCCGTACACTGCCTTTAGGGCTTCGTAGAACCCTCTATCGTCACCAGTGTCCGCGCAAAGCTGAGTTCTTTCTGCGAGGTTGGTCCACCACTCGTTCTGGATCTCTCGAAGCTTGTGCTGGAGGTTACTGCATACAAGGCGGAAGGCAGCTTTCTTCTCAGGACAAGACGGCTGAGCTAGGTGGGCCTGGTGAGCAGATCTCTTCTTCACCAGCAATTCCTGGATCTCCTGGTTGTTTTCATCAAACCAGTCTTTGTTCTTCTTTGTAACAATACAAACCTGAGGACTTCTTCAGAAGTCTGCAGAATGGCAATCTTCAGGTGTTCCCGAAGCGTTTCAGGGGAGGGGTCTGTGGAGCAGCGTGAATCAACAAGCCTCGACTCCAAGCCTGCCTGGAAGTCAGTTTTCACTCTGGCTGACTGAAGTCTGCCGACCTGGAGCTTCCTTCTCGGAGGGGGGGGGGAGAGGGGGAGGGGGGGTTCTTTCTTTGGTTTGGGTTTGAAGTGAAGTCGGAGTTTGCAGCGCACAAGGCGATGATCAGTGTGACATTCTGCGCTGGGCATCACTCAGGTGTGCAAGATGTCCTTGAAGTCTTGCTGGCACACTATGACAAAGTCGATGAGGTGCCAATGTTTGGACCGGGGAAGCATCCAGGTTGTCTTCAGGCTGTCTTTTTGCTCGAAGATGGTGTTTGTGATGGTGAGTTGCTGCTCTGCACAGAACTCCAACAGCAAGCGCCCGTTGTCGTTGCAGTTACCAACACCATGTTTCCCAAGGACTCCTTTCCAAGCTTCAGAATCTTTGCCCACCTGGCATTGAAGTCACCAAGGATTATGACTTTGTCATCTGCAGGGTGCTTTGAAGGACGCGACGGAGGTCAGAGTAAAACTTGTCCTTTTCTGCAGGCTCTGCTTGGAGAGTCGGAGAGTACACACTGACCAGCGTGATGTACTGTTGGTTTCTGAGAGGGAGGCGCATGGAGATGATGCGGTCAGAATGACCCGTTGGCAGGTTTTCAAGCTTGGAAGCGATGGAGTTTCTGACCATGAAGCCAACGCCTGAAAGGCGTCTCTCTGTAGCTGGCCAATAGAGGGTGGATTCGGCACCGTGTTCAAGGAGGCTGCCTACCTCTGGGAAGCGAACTTCGCTAAGTGCTGCGATGTCGATATCGAGTCGCGACAGCTCATGTGCAATTAAAACAGAGCGGCATACCGGACGGCATTTGTCATCTGCGTCAAGCATGGTCCTAATGTTCCAGCATGCTATTTTCAGTCCTTTTGCAACCTTAGAGGTGGGTGTATACCTTTCTGTCTTTGAAGTTGCTCAACCACGTTTAGTGGATGCCCGTTGACCGCGGCCAGCCAACTGGGGTGAAAAAGAGACGAGCTTTGGTTAGGCCACCTTTTCTAGGCCCCTCTCCATGTGGAGCAAGCAGTGCTGTCCCTAAAAAGGGCTGCTTGGTCATGCAGGGTGTACCGAGTACACATACATATACATATATATATATAGAAATATATATATATATATATATATATATATATATATATATATATATATATATATATTGTTACGGCTGTGGAAATTCGCAAACCACCATTCAAGTCCCGAAGGTGAGATAACTCAAAGTACATGTGTAGTTAGCCCCAAACCCGTTGTTTAGAGGGAATTTATGTGATTCATTCGGACTGCGACGCTTTGAGTTAGGCGATTTTCTGTTCTATCTATATTTTGAATCAACCGCCATAACCATCAAACCACCACCAAAAACCCTCCACCACCCTCACCTCTCTCCTTCTACGGCCATTCCCGCATCACCTGTGAACACTGAGCGTCGGGCTGTCTTGGGCTCGTTCAGCGAAACGCACCGAGCCGCGAGCGCAAATAGCGGCCTTTCCGAGGGAAAATTCGGATCAGGAATGCTACACGCCCACTTCTGATCCGTCCAATCAGCAAGCGCGGAGCGGCTTGGCCCCGCCTCCAGGCACGACCGTGTGAAATCGAAATATGCAAATTCTAGGATCAGGGGAGATTCACGCCCCTTTTCCTCCGTCCAATGGGCGAGCGTGGCTCCGCCCCCGAGCTCATCCTGATCCGGAAATTTGAATATGGGTTCTCCTGCCGGCCTATAAAACGCCGAGTGCACGGCAGAGAATGGCAGAGAGTTTTGGTAGTCAAGTCAGGTTGGAGAGCGGAGTGGAGTCGGGAGGCGAAGGCGTCAAGGTGGTTTCTGCCGTCGGCTGAGTAGAATTGTGGGAGGAGGCCAAGGAGCTCAGGTCCGAGGCAGAGAAGATGGTGGTCGGCGACGAGGTCGCGGTGGGATCGCTCGTCGCGGGACCCAAGCCAGCCAGCCATTCTCCTCCCCCAGGGCATCAACAATTTCCCCCTTTCTCTCCGCGCTGAGATAGTGCAAAAAGGGGGCCCCGTTCCCACCCCACTCCAAGCGGTGCCAACGAAACCCGCGAAGGAGCACGAAGTCGGGGCACCGCCGGGCAGCTCCACCCGGTCTCGCGGACCTGACCGCTCCTTCAGGTCCCGCGCACACATTGGCCTATGGGCCCGTCTGCCCCCTTGCCTATGAGGGTGGCTTCTTTCCTTTGCTTTTGAGTAAATGTGTGTCGGCGCCGTCTGTGAAGTAAAACTGCATAAGTGTTGCTGTGTGTTCGCGTATTCGGTCGTAGCTCTGCATTGTTGTTTTTGTTTTAAATCGATATATGTGCATTCAGACTGTTTGACTGTATATGTGTGCTTTTCGTGGGCTGGGTAATAAATGTGCATTATGTTGAATTGTTCCCCGTTTCGCTGCGTCCTTTCCTTCGTTTGAATCTCCATCTTGCTTCACGTAAAGGGTTCGTAGTGGGCTAAATACGCCCGATAATTAATCGGAACCATCGAGGCCGATGATAACACCGCTCGGTCATCCCGATAGCACAGAATGGACCACTTAAGCGGTTCGTGTCTGGAGTCGACCTGCAGCGAGGTACGATTGCCCGGTTTACCATCCGCGTGGGTACTAAAGGTAGGTCGAGTTTGGCGAACAACCCTATCCTACACGGGTGGCCAATTGGCACGATCGTGGTGAGGTCGAAAGGCCCACCCGTGACTGGCTCCGGGCGATAGTTCCCGGAGGGTCACGACAGAATTGTCCGTTCCGGTGGGCGAGGCGGCCGCCATTCGAGTCGAGCGGCCGATCGCACGCCGGCGGGCGCGAATTCGCAACAATATATATATATATATATATATATATATATATATATATATATATATATATATATATACATATATATAAATATATACATATATATAAATATATACATTCATATATATATATATATATATATATATATATATATATATATATTTCCATACATTATATATATATATACATGTCCATATATGTACATATATATATATATATATATATATATATATATATTTCCATACATTATATATATACATGTACATATATGTACATATATATATATATATATGTATATATATATATATATATATATATATATATATATATACACACATACATATATCGTATTAATTCTAATAGAAGCCCCCTTTCTAATAAAGCCCCCCCCCTTTGAGAAATTTTCATGTTTCAAGGATGTCTCTAATAATAGCCCCCCTCCCCCGTCACCCGGTGTGAAACAATTGAGACAGCTGTAGCCTGTAGAGGGAGCCTGGCCCGCCTGGCCAGGCCGAGACCCGGCTTTGTTGACAGGTGTGTTTGACAGCGGTCAAGTCAGTGTGGTGTCGTATTCTGCATAACTTATACCCCTCGACCTTGACAATACTTGTATCTTCATAATAAAACAAATAAATAATAAATAAATAAATTGTATGTTTGTAGATTGTCTCTAATAAAGGCCCCCTCCCCTCCTTGATCAAACTGGTATTCTAATAAACGCCCAGGGCTTATATTTGAATAAATACTGTACAGTGTACACACATATGTATGTATATATATATATATATATATATATATATATATATATATATATATATATATATATATATATATATATATATATATTGTTGTGGTTGAGGAAATTCGCAAACCACCATTCAGGTCCCGTAGGTGAGATGTCTCTGTAAGTACATGTGTAGTTAGCCCCAAACCCGTTGTTTAGAGGGAATAAATGTCATTAATTCAGGCTGCGACCCTCTAAGATAGCCGTTTTTCTGTTCTATCTTTATTTTGAACCAACCACGTCTCAACCGCCATCACACAACAACCACCAACCGCAACGCCGCTTCACAACAACAACAACAACAACAACGCCAACAGCCACGACCTTTACCTTCACAACTCGCTCTCACAAACATCGCATCACCACCATTTCAAGCGTCGCCATGGCCATCACCGCCACTTTAGGCCCTCCACCACCTTCACCTCTCCTCCTTCTGCCGCCATTCCCGCACCGCTTGTGGGCACCGAGCGTCAGGCTGTCCTGGCCTCGTACAGGGCGCGCGCTGAGCCGCGGGTACAAAGAGCGGCCTTTCCGAGGGGAAGTCGGATCAGGAATGATTCACGCCCACTTTTCCTACGTCCAATGGGCGAGCGTGGCTCCGCCCCCGAGCCCATCCTGATCCGGAAATCTGCATATGGGGTCTCCTGTCGCACTATAAAGCGCCGAGCGCGGGGCGAATTGAGAGAGTTTCTGTTTCGGGCTCGGGAGAGTTGTGGCGGCGGCGAAGTGTGGCAGCAGCAGTCAAGACGGGTCTGAAGGAGAGTCGGTCTGTCGGGGTTCGGACTCTGTCGGGGAGCTGCAGAGAGGAGAAGCAGGGAACGCGGTCGAGGGCGCAGTGGAGTCGCTCGTCGCGGGACCCAAGCAAGCCAGCTATCCTCTTTCCCCAGAGCATCAACAACCCCCCCCCCCCCGTTTCGCCCCCCGTACTGAGATAGTGTGAAAAGGGGGCCCCGTTCCCACCCCATTCCAGGCAGTGCCAGCGAGGCCCGCGGAGGGGCGCGGAGTCGGGGCGCCGCCGCCATTTTGCGGCTCATCACAAGACGGGTAGGCTCTGCCCGGTCTCGCGCCCACAGACCCCGTCTGCCCCCTTGTAGTTAAGGGTGGCCCTTTTTCTTTTGAGTATATGTGTTGTCGGCGCCGTCTGTAAAGTAAAACTGTGGAAGTGTTGCCGTGTGCTCGCGTAGTCGGTAGTAGATCTGCATTGTGTTTCTTTTGTTGCAATTGCTTTTGGTGCATAATTGTTGTAATTGTATATGTGTGCTTTCCGTTTGCCGCGGAATAAATGTGAATTATGTTGAACTGTTTTTCCCGTTTCGCTTCGTCTTTTCTTTAATTGAATCTCCATCTTACTTCACGTAAAGGGTTGGTCGTGGGCTAAATACGCCCAATAATTAATCGGAACCGTCGAGGTTGACGATAACACCGCTCGGTTATCCCGATAGTACGGAACGGGTCGCTTAAAGTGGCCCGTGTCCGAAGTCGACCTGCGGCGAGGTGCGATCGCCCGGTCTACCCTCCGTGTGGGTACTGAGGTAGGTCGAATTTGGCGAGCAACCCTATCCCACGCGGGGGGCCGATTGGCACGATCGTGGTGAGGCCGAAAAGCCCACCCGTGACTAGTTCCCGGCGTTAGTCCGAGAGGGTCACGACGGAATTGTCCGTCCGGTGGGCGACGTGCCGCGATTCGAGTTACGTGGCCGCTCGCACGCCGGCGGGCGCGAATTCGCAACAATATATATATATATATATATATATATATATATATATATATATATATATATATATATATATATATATATATATATATAGTTACGTTTGAGGGGGGGGTATGCATTCA
>NC_140961.1:37399980-37412480 GCF_056783735.1 Eptatretus burgeri
GCTTCAATCAAGCTTTTTCTACCAGAACTTCAGGAAAGTAATGCAGGATCGGGATCTTTGAGGAAATGTGATTGTAAATGTCACCAGAAGTGGAACATGACGTGAGGGAACTGTGTGTGTGTGTGTGTGTGTGTGTGTGTGTGTGTGTGTGTGTGTGTGTGTGTGTGTGTGTGTGTGTGTGTGTGTGTGTGTGTGTGTGTGTGTGTGTGTGTGTGTGTGTGTGTGTGTATATATATATATATATATATATATATATATATATATATATATATATATATATATATATATATATATATATATATGTTTAACCCTGATGCTCTTCCAGCCAAAGAAAGCTGCATAAAACAGACAATAAAAGCTCCACAAGGTGAGCTCTTTTCTGTTTCAGACATATACAAGTAAACAAATAAATTAGATTTGTCATTTTTCTTGTTTGCTTTTTGCAGCTTTCTTTGGCTGGAAGGGCAAGAGGGTTAATTTATTGAAATCCTAGTCACCTGAGGTAATTGATTATGTGAGAGCTGATTGGTTGTTCTCCACAATTACGGGTGAGAGACATGATTTGTTCTTGGTATTTATATGTGTATATTTGTATAAGAAAAGTGTTCATTATGTTCGAGCAAGATAGAACAGTTCAAGACATACCATAAACATGTTATGAGACCTCTGTATAAATGAAAAATACTAATTATACGTAAAAATTCTACAATTAGAATTGTTTTTACAAGTTTGCGGAATTGTAAATTGAAAGAAAATGTTTTAATAAAATCCACTTAAAATTAATTACTTACATCAAAACTTTTTTTCTTTTTGTATGAGGACATACAATTGGAGAGACATTACAACGTTGTATCATTTGTACGACAATCCTAAAATATGTATTTGGACAAACTCTGATGCCTGAACAATCACACCCTCGATGTACTAACATGTTGACAATTTTCTCACCATACAAAAAAGGGCAAAAAATTGTTCTTTAATCATAATCATGATAATCATTATAGCATCGCTTGCTCATGTTGTCATTCGAAACGAATATTTCACTGGCCATCCTTTCTGCCTTTACTTAGACGTCAATATTTTTTTACCCATGATGTTTCCGAACCATAGGCCACTGTGTGCAGGTAAGGTTACCTTTTAGCTCGACTTGTGTCTTTTGCTATCTGACAGGATGGTACAGAGGTAATGCAATTACCTTTTGGTTGTCTAATCTGGGTTTGATTCCTGACCTCTTTAAAAACTGTCAGACTGGTGCATGGGGTTTTGCATCACAGATTTCACTGATCTTTCGGATGGACATCAAGCTGGATTTCCTGTCTGCGAGCATTAGTTCGTGGACATAAAAACAATAATGTTTTTCAATTTTCTCCAAAAGTTTCCTTGAAGCAGTTTCACAGACTCACTTTGTGGTTCCAGGTGTTTTCAGGAGGGGCAGTTGCCTATAACATCGTGTATGGCATGGGGATGAAAGGGGTGTGGTTGAGGAGGTCACGACAACAATATGTAGCCATTCGGGTTCATGTAAGAGAGGTTGGTCATTGGAGCTTTTTAACCAAAAATAAATTGTTCAGTTGCACTGCTTCAATATTCATAAAATTGGATACTTTACTCAAGTTGTGAACAATCCACTTATGGCAAAATATTGCAATGACTTATATGTATGTAACAGCTTTGACTACATCTCTGTAAAACACGTGCGACAACTATGATTATGATGATTTCGGACCTTCCTGCGGAGCGAAGGAGGAGCGAGCGCGCGCTCATGACGCAGTGCTCCTTGGCTTACGAGCGGATATTCAGGAGCGAAAGTTTCTTGCGGATCGTTGGTCTGGCTGGGATGGCAAGGGGACTAAGCAAGGGAATGAGCGAAGAGTGAGCCTCGAGTTGGGGGTGGGGAGGGAGTCGGGGTGAGCCTGGAGTCAGGGGAAATTAATGGACGTTTAAAGGAGCAAAAGAGCGCGCTCTTAGCAAAACCCTTAACTCGTCCCACTACAGACAAGACTCCGTTCGCTTTGCATCAGTAACTTCAACTCAGCTGTTTTCAGGAGGGGGGGGGAGTTTTGGGGGTTCTTTAAATCCTCGCCTGGGTTTTTCTGGACGTGGGCTGGCGGTGCGGGACACAGATAGACGGGAGAGCAAACGTAGTACATCCACAGACAAAGACAGAGACAAGTTCGAACTTCGCACTTTCTCGAGCCCTCCGTGTAGGCAGCTCCCACAATGGCTTCCAACAGCATCTTCGAGTCGATCTCCCCTCCCTTCCAGCCTGTGAACCAACAAAGAGGTGAGGGTCGGTCCGTGAGATGGTTTCACCACAACCTCTGGTGGCCTTTTCCCAGCCGCAGAGCAGCACCCTCCATTAACCACTTCAAACCCTCGTCCCATTCCCACCCGGACGCGACCCCTACATCCCTCCACCCCCACTTCTCATCACGCACACCGCGACCCCGCAAGCACTTTGCTGTCACATCGGCGGTTACCAGCCCCTCCGCCCCCCCACCCACCCATCAATAATAATCCTAAAACGCCGCGACGAGCCTGTGTGCACCTCGTTACGTAGAATCAAAAAAGTTTGCGTCGTGACCGGGGAAAGGTTTTAAAGGCTTTGCGCTCTTGCCTCCTTAAACTTCTTCACTCCCCGAGGTTTAATAAATCCCACAATTACATTTATTCAACTTTCCTCCTCTTGATTTCCTCTTCACATGCGCATTCGTCCTACTGTGTCACCTCATTTACTTTATGTATCTCTTCGAGCCCCTGGAAGTCAGGGCATAAGAACGGTCCTCCGGACTATGCGAGCGAATGCGGAGACCATTCGATCTATATTAGTTTGCCGAAATCGTCAGTGTTCGTTTTTGAAGGTCAATCAGGGGTCATTGTAGCCGAGATTATGTAAAGTTTTGAGAGTGTTTATTTTTTTTTTTTTTTTATGAAGCCGAAACTTCTGTCTGAGACAGCTTGTTGGTTTTAAGCTTTTGCCTCATCCCGCATGACCGCTGTACACTGCCTTTATGAAAGAATCATTGGGACGCTGACACTTGTAGATGTTTCTTCATCGCTACATGTGTTCACACCAAGTGCTAAATATGACGTAACATCGTGTGTTTGTTCCACTAGTTCTCACTGTAACCTCTCCCCTTGTCTGTTTAACCGATAGTGCGCGATTTACTGCTTTGGTTTATTCATTCATTCATTCACAGACCATGTGGATAACTGGTCACTTGTGCTGTCTGCGTTCTTCACTTGGTCAAATCCAGAGCGTTATCTGAGCTCTACCGAGCTGAAACCTTCCTCTTGTTTGAATTCATATAATTATTTATTCTCTTGGTTGATAGTCTTGTTTTGAAGCTTGATTATTTTTTCTCAACATTATTTTTTCTCGAGATTGACTATTTCTTCTCTGGGCTGATTATCTTCTTTGTCGGTTGATAAAAGATAATGGTTTCAAGCATAACAGCTTCACTGAATTTTCATTTAAACACGACACGTTCCAAGTGATGGTTCAAGAATATTTTCTGCAAGACCAACCATGTCACTATAATTCCATTGTGATAACCACATTCAAAGTTACTGCCATAACCGCAACTACATTACAACGATCTTATACTGCATCACCATTAAATTAACACTTCCATACTGTCACAATCACAATCACAGTGCCACAATATCACAGGGATAACTCACAACCCGATGATTCTACAATCTTATACTGCCATATTAACCACAAAGTACACCGACATTGACGATCTATATTGCTATTCACTCGACTAGAGGAAATAAGGTTGAGACATGACCTGGAAGTGCAGTGTCCCATCCTCGCTACTCCAACCAATTCTGGATGTACCAGCACTGAACGTGTCAGGAATTGCTGCAGCGGGTTTTTTACATTCCACAGATTTGAATCCTATAGCAAGGGCATTTTGAGTGGGTCAAGGAATCCACCTTATACATAAAGGGGAGATAGAAAGAGCCTTTTTTGGTAGATTGCGTTGATTTCTGGGAGAAACATGAGCTTCAGGGTCCCGAGTGCCAAGACCTGGGTTGGGAGAACTCAAATGTGTCCCATTGGATCTCGAGACCATGGATGAAGCCAATGGAAAGATGTGCAAGTACGAAACCAGGTGCGACGTGTGTTATGATGAATATGTCCATTGGATTACTTGGTTGTTTGTGATCTTGGCAAGATAACATTGTAGCTTGCTTTGTGGCCTCCATGCTGCAGCTCCACCATGACTCGTGTCCTTGAGAAGGAAAAGGCGGTTGAAAGTAAACTCGGGTGTTCTATTCCTCGTACACCCTTCCTACCACAATTGTGTGGAGCAACAGGGTGAGGTCGTTCAGTGGTCGGAACATTTGACGATAATACCCGATTGTGTTACCGAAGGGTGGGTTTGAGCATTCACTCAATCCCAAAAGCCTTTGTACAGACTCGTGTAGACCAAAAAGGGCGTTAGGTGTTTGCTGAATGCTAACCATCGGCCACTGTGTGTGTTTTTTTTTAATATGCAAGACTTATCAAAGTATATAACAAGACTTACTCATATACTTTTGCTTTTTTTGTCGAACAGGATGGTATATTAAGAGGTAGTGCTGTCTGTCTGGGTTCGATTCCAAAACTGACTACAAACTGTCCAATTGATGATTTATAAGCGGTGCATTACATCACAAAGTGTGCCGTCTCTCGCAAGGACATTAAGCCGGGAGTCCCATCTACTATGATTATATACTTGGTGGCCGTAAAACATCCCACGGTGTTTTCCATCGATCCCACTGTGCAGGCGAGCTATCATCGACGTCATGAACAAATCACAAATTCCTGCACAAACCACATTCAGTCCAACGTCATTCCTGGCCAGCCAGATCGTGAAAGACTCGAACCAACAACATTCCCTGGCCAACCCCATACACAAGAATGTTGGACTAATTGGGGCCGTTAAAAGAAGTCCAATATAGTATTTTCTCTTTTGAATCACTCAAATTATTTATTGCAGGTGCTGGTTAATAATACTTCGGTGACTGATTTGGTTGGAATCCAAGTCTGACGTCAGAGCAAAAGGTACAACTTAATGAAAATGTAGATTAATACTTTTGTGAAAGATATTGTTGGACCGCCACCCTTTCATAATTACATTATTACTAAACAGAGTTGGCTGAACTGTCGAAGGGTGGCATGCTCCATAATGCAGTCCCTACCTCTTCCAGCAGGCACTGCAAAACCAAAATGATTTCTTTGATTCATTATCTTCCCCCGGATTTGGCTTGACAGAGACATCTGCGCAAATAATGGAAGTGTTTGGACTGCTTTTTGTTGGCGAATTAATATTGGACTGGGATTAAATTCGGCCTGCGAGTTGAAATTAACTTACCGAGGCACGGCTATGCTACTGATGCAGTGCCCCAGTGACTCGTGGCACTAATTTGCAATTTGCTTCAGGGTGCCGGTGTTGACTCGCCTACTCTTAGAAGACATTGTGGGATCTTTAAAGTCGACCAGTACTCACAGTGGATGGGCCCTCCGGCTTAACATCCATCCATTGATAGATCGCGCTGCATGTTAAACACCAAAGTGGCAGTTTACAGCAGAGTCGAGTTTCGAACTCAGTCTGGACAACTCAGAGGAGAGTGTGCTGTCCATAAAACCCATCATTATAGCCCCATCAGGTTTGCTTGATATAACAAACATAAAGGAAAGACTATACAATAACTGACGTCACTTTAAACGCATGTAGCATTAAAGTTACAAAATTTACCTCTCACAACATGATAGGCACCCACTCTATATTAAATCATGAAAGTGTTACAATTACATTACGGATCCACGGAATGCATGAGAAACTAGAGAGTTCATCGAACACCTTACCCCGCGGACTCTCGAGAAAAAGGACATGGAAAGGGTCATTTAAACTCTTGCGTTGTGTCTTGCACTAAACAAACAGTGCTAGGCCTAGGTGCTGCCATATTTGGCTGAATGCTGACTCTCACAGTTATTCTGCCCTCAGGGCATGAGATGGTGTAAATATTTTTCCAAGTACAGTACGTATTGCTAAATGGAAGGTTTTTTTTTAAGTGCCAAGAAGATGATTTGTGTTTTACAGTGTTCAAGTTTATAATTCAACTGAAATAAAATAAAGGTTTTAAAGACTTAAAAAAACAAAAACTTTTTTTGGAAGTTTACTGCCGTTGATGCATCATCTTTTACACAACCTTATTTAACACGCAACATTAGTTCTTGCGTCTGTTGTTTGCAGCCTTTATAACGTAATTAAAAACAGTAAGTTTTCTGTTTGGAATGATTTTTCATTTTGTTTGACTTCCACACAGGCAGACAGACTAAAACAAATTATCTTACGCCTCTGTGCACATGCACGGCCGGGATGAGATTCCGTACAATTTGCTAAATTCAGAGTCAAAGTCCTACTAAACTGCAGGTTCATGTTGCGATTAGGGTCCGACAGTGTTCAAAATATAACATTCAATTGAAATCAAGTAGTTGCTCGATCATAGACTGACGTCTGTAGATAGACACACAGATAGACAAAGTGAACCAATTGCTTAACCCACTTCGTTCGCATGGGGTAATTAACAAGGAGGTGCTCTGATGAACTCAAACACTCACCTACCTCATCACCATTTCCACTGTTATATAACTAGATTAAATCAAGGGCCTCGAAGCATCTGTGAAATGGACTCAGGTATACAATTAAATGAATATGCTTTTTCAAAAAAAAAAAAAAATTTTTAATCAAATATAAATCTTTACAAAGTCAAAAGTCTGGCAATTATCTGTAAATTAAGGCACTATAACTCAAAATTTGCATTGGACATAACTTCCAGGAAAGGAGACAACTTTACACCCAATCAAATGCAATCTCTGTGGAAAGGATGACAAGCTTGGTCTCTTGGAGCATGGTAGTCGTTCTTCTCCAAGATGTATATACTATGGCAGTGCTTCTGCAAGAAAGTGCTTCTGCCTGGAGAGTAAGGTTGCCATGTAGAAATGGAGGGAAAAAAGGTCCGTCAGGAAGATCAAGGATAGGTAGCGGCTGTAAAAGGGGATGCGGAGCGGTGGTGGGGCATTTGAAAAAAAAACTTAGAGACGAAGAATGTGGATGGCACGAAGTGGATGTCCTGTTTGCTCTACGTAATACTCATAGCGAATCCACCACAGACCCCATCACCACTGCCGTTCGTGGTGGAAACAACGATGACGAGATCAGGAAACATATTTCAGGAAAATATGTAAAGCAATCACAGTTGTGTTCCATGTACACTGTAGATCATCAGACTATGAACTGACAGATTTATCAATCTTCTTCATGTCTGGTCAGATGGACTGTGATATGTTGTAGTGAAAGGGCCATGTGACAAATTGTTTTCTTCGGTTGAAAGAAATTTGAACCAATCAGGAAGTTTCCATCCGCTTAAGGACTCACTTTTCTTAAAGTCAGTTTCTCGGATATTTAAGTAACTAACTGATGGCCCATGTGGACTGAGAGTTGAAAAATATCAAGTTGAACAAGTTACGACAGAGGTTTTAATCACACATCATGGTGTATTTCCAATAGCAGGTGTAAAATTAGATGTAACGGAGAGCAATGAAAACAAATCTGTTCAGATTTCTGATGTTGATCACAAGCCAGGTCAACCTGATTTTGGTGAAAGTTTGAAAAAAAAAGAAGTTAAACATTCATGATGTGCAGGTATCGGATTAGATGTTGATACAGCCAGAAATGAGCTTGAATGCTTCTGAGAGCATCCAGGATCCCAATGCTTCGAGGGACCTATGCGGCCCCTGGACCCCAGCCTATTGGTGAATGCCTCACTACGCTCGAGATCGTCAATTTTTTTTCCAATAAGGAATCCACTTAAAATTCCTGGATCTAACCCTGTGTAATAATTTAATAATTGTAATTTCAAAACAACTTCCTTGCACACGAGCTTGTCAGTCCCATCGTATGCATAACTCGCTCTCTCCCACCACCCTCCCCCCGCCCCTCATGTAATTTTGTTTTTCATTGCCCCTGGATACGTACTAATTCCTTTACCCTGTTCTATATCAATAAAGGACACGTTCATCATTATTAGTGATGTATATATATATATATATATATATATATATATATATATATATATATATATATATATATATATATATATATATATATATATCTGGGAAAACAATGGCAAACCGCTCAGGTTTACCTTTGCCAAGAAACTGCTGCAGCTGCACTGATGCTCTGCACAGATGGTGGTACATCAAAAAATAAACAAATAAATATGTTTTTTTTTAATCTATGTATATATATATATATATATATATATATATATATATATATATATATATATATATATATACTTACAGTATATATATATATATATATATATATATATATATATATATATATATATATATATATATATATATATATATATATATATATATATATATATATATATATATATATATATATATATATATATATATGAACAGACCAAAACATTTTAAAACAGGGAGAAGATGATTGGGACCGGCTTCAGAACAATGACCAAGCTGTGTACACGTGTTGCATAGGAATAACATAGTGCATATTATAAGTGTTACAAGGGTTATTTTTGTTCAAGGAAACGTAGCTATCTCTGTCAGCATGACGTAGCAGGGAGTAAAAGATAACTTCAAGGTATACACACTCTCCTTTGAGCTGTCTAACGAATTGGTAAAAGCTGTCTAACAAGTAAAAGCTTGGTTCGAATCCCAAACCAGCTATAAACCGTCATCCTGGTGTTTCACATGCACGACATTACATCAATGTGTGCACTGCCATCCCTCAGAAGGACGTTAAGCCAGAGGACCCATCTGCCAGCGCTGGTCATCCCTCGGTATCTTTGATGAAGAGTCGGCGAGTTATCGCTGGCTCCCTGAACAAATTAGAAATCACAACCAACTTCAGTTCAACGTCAGGCCTGGCCAGCTGGTTCGTGAAAGACGTGGATTGACTCCGCAAGGAGGTGGTTATTGCAACCGCTAAAAAAAAGTAGTAAGTAGCAGTAGTACATAGTAATTAATTTTTTTACTTCGCGTCTTTGCAAACAAATGGAGTTCTGTATTCCTTAAGAATTTGTCATAAATTAAACTGGAAATTCCTCATTCTCGCTTCATGACTAATAGTCTATCCAACAGGTATTGCCGAGAGATCGGGAACTTACCTTTTATGTGTCTCGTCTGGTTTGATTCCGGCCCGACTATAAGCTGTTGGAATGGTGCTTTGCAGGCAGGTTGTTGCATCAACGAGTACGCAGTTCCTCGGATAGACGTTAAGCCAGGTGTGTTGTCATGCTCGCATTAGATGGTGGATGATCCCGGTGTCGTTCGACGAAAGGTTGGCGGGTTATCGCCGGGACGCACAATAAATGCCAAATACCTGCCCCAACTTCGCACTCTTCCTGGAAAGACCTGGGGAGTGCCATCAAAAGGATTTATCCGTGAATCCTCATATTAAATGACACATCGTATTATCACGTTTGGAACGGCGAAGGAAACTTCCGTTCGGACTTGTTTTTGATGATTAATACCCGGCGCTTACTCTGAAAGCTTGCTTAGATTGTTAATCCAATTTTGAGCACATTGAATCGAACAATGTAATAAGAGGTAGACTGGAAATTGAACGTATTATATTCGTGTTAACATTACAATTACCAAAGTTTTCAACTTTATATTTCATGAATTTATAAAACTATTGGCTGAATCTCATAAACCTGTTAGAAATCGCTGAAACAAACTTTTAAGCTTATGACTGCATCATTATAATGTTTTATACTGCTAGAGTGAGGAAGGAAAAAAAAAACATTGCGCAGGTGATGTCACAGAACAATTTGGTCTCATTGAGCACACCTTTCGGCCGCCATCTTGGATTCATCAAAACCGTTTGGAAGGAAAACCACGGCAACATACTGCACATGCAAATTGCACAATGAATGTAAATATCGGATTTACTTCCTCCATGAGCCTCGACTTTGCACTGCACAAGACAAAATTCAGAATGCCATTGAAGTGATGGAGAAGACAAATCTATAATAATAAATGTCAGTGTGTATGTGTGTCTCCTCCATAACTCCAAAACCATGAAACCTCACAGCCTGAAATTTTGTATGCACACAAAGGGAACTCCAAACGATGGCACGAATGAAAATTGGGTGCTTAGGTCAAATAAAACGGCCATTTTGAAGATAATTAAGGACCTTATTTAATTATTTCCTTTATAAGGGGCATGCTCGGCCACCTCGGTTTCCTCACTGGGGTCTTAATTCGCCATTTTTTGGGGGGCCTGTTCAACCATGCCTTGATTTGGAACAGGCCGCAACAATTTCTTAACGATAAAGTTTTTTTTCTCCCTTTCCTCACTTATATTATCGAATGCCTGTTCATCATAACTACGAATCACTGGATACATTGCAAAGCTTATAAACACCCGGAGACGCCAGCATTCGTGGCTTTATTTCATTCCGGCACACGCTATAGCCTTGAGAATTTCTCAAACTAAGCCAAATTAAAATTTACGCTCCAGAACTGAACTTAGCAGCAGTTCTGACTGCTAAAAAAAGTGTTGTCTAATTTGGACATATTTGACGATCTTCTTTCATTATACAACCCGTCACATCAGCATAGATAAATACAAATTTAAAAAAAGAAAACGTTTCGTTAACATCATGGCAGGATAACGGAGAGGTACGCACGCTCGCTCTTCGCTGTCTAGCCTGGGTTTTAATGCCGACCCAACTATAAACTGTCATCCCAGTGTTTCACAAGCAGGGTGATTCATTAATGTGTGTGCCGTTAAACCGGACATCACATCGAATGTAATCCCCCCACCTACTCCCCTCCTCACGCTCCCCTCCCCTTTCTCCCCCTTCTCACTCTCCCCTCCCATTTCTCTCCCCCCTCCCATATCTCTCCCCTCTCCCTCTCTAACCCCTTTCCCTATTTCACCCCTCTCCCTCTCTGTCTCTCTCCCACCCCTATCCCCATCTTCCCCTCCCCTCTCCCCCACCTTCCCTCTCTCTCCCACCTCCCTCTCTCTCCCACCTCCCCTCTCTCTCCCACCTCCCCTCTCTCTCCCACCTCCCCTCTCTCTCCCACCTCCCCTCTCTTCCCACCTCCACTCTCTCCCTTTCTTCCACCTCTCTCCCTCCCCTAACCCCCTCTTTCCCCTCCCCTCTCCCTCCTCCTCCCACCCCTCTCCCTCTCTCTCCCACCCCTCTTCCTCTCTCTCCCTCCCCTCTCCCTCTCTCCCACCCTTCTCCCTCTCTCCCACCCCTCCCCCCACCCTGATCTCTCTCCCTCTCTCTCTCTCACCCCGATCCCTCTTTACCTCCTCTCCGTCCTCTCTCGTGCTCCACCTCCTTTCCGTCCTCCCTCCCTTCCAACCTCTATCCTTCCCCTCCTCCTCTCCCTCCTCCCCCGCCATCCCCTTAATAACTCTATCAGCGAGGCTGCGAGTTTATTTGCTCATAAAGAATATATGATAATTTCGAAGAACTCGGAAAGGTGAAAGAGGTAAAACCATATACACTGTAAAGTGTATGGAGCATCACGGTTCAAACATTACCTGCGGTAATAAAAAGGGCACATGAGGTTATGTGGTGAAGCATCACCATCAGTCCACATGGTCTACTCTTCCAAAAGAGCCTGCTCTGGGCGTTTTATAGCAATAATTGTGTTCATGCAAATGTTCGTATTTAGATGAACATTTATAAACATGAGGCGATCTAACAGTTGTACAAACGATGATTGGCCGTGGGAATTCCTTCCCTTCGTCAGAGCGAAAGAACGTTAACTTTTGGTCTGCTCTTTTGCTCTGACGCCCAAACCGTCAGTTTCTCCTTGCTTCTCACGGTGGTTAGCATACCTCAATCAACGTTCTTTTGATTTCATCCATTGGTCCACCTCTCCGCCTATGCAGAGCGAGACTAGCTTTCACAATGAACACGAGTTTTCCAAACGAGAGACGCACAATAGTCCAAGAAATGCCAACTTAAAATTATATATATATATATATATATATATATATATATATATATATATATATATATATATATATATATATACATATATACACATACATACATACATATAGAAAGACCCAGCCACACCTCTCACCTGTGAATGGAGGGAATAGCCAATCAGCTCTCCCCCAATCAACTAAACCAAGGTGGCTAGGATTATATAAATAATTGACACCTCCCACCCTCCTCCAGCCAAAGAAGCTGCGTAAAGCAACCCAAGAAGACCTGCACAAGGTAAGCGCGATGGTGTTTCCAACCCTATCCAGAGTTCCTTCACAACTATAAGGATGTTCACACATTGGAATTAAAATGCTACACACCCCCTCAGCTACTGGACCGGTTTCATCACTCATTGGTGAATCATCAGTGACAGTATATATTGTTACGGATCTGGAAACCATATGCATTCAAACATACAGATGTCCCAAAAGTCAGTTATT
>NC_140961.1:37417480-37427480 GCF_056783735.1 Eptatretus burgeri
GACCTAAACTTCTTTTTTTTAACCCCTGGCAGTTTACCGCTTAGCTTTGTACCATTTCAGGTTATTCACTGGACTTGAACTGCATAAAATTTCAGTAAAAACTGAAAAATGGAGGTGTTCTAAAACTTTTGACCAGTAGTGTACATATATACATATACAGTATATATATATATATATATATATATATATATATATATATATATATATATATATATATATATATATATATATATATATATATATATATATATATCTATATATATATATATCTATATATATACATATATCTATATATATACATATATCTATATATATATATATATCTATATATATATATACATATATCTATATATATACATATATATATATATATATATATATATATATATATATATATATATATATATATATATATATATATATATATACATACATACTGTAACCATTGCTGGTCTCTGACTAACGTACTGCCAGGCGGGGAGGGCACAGAAGGTATTCATTTCTGCACGTTAATTTGCACGGGTGTCACTGGTTAGAAATACCCGACCATCGGAACATCAGTCTGTCAGAAGTGGCTGAGCAAACCGTTACAGGCAATTCGTTTAATGGCGCCTTCATTGCATTAATCCCATTTCCCTGTCTACGGATTTATATTCCAATTTATCTATTGCGCTGTGAAGTTCCCATTCCCTGATGACTGCAAACCAGGTTCTCATTAAGAAGGGATTTATTAACACTGAGCATGGGAAGGATAGAAAAATAACACAACCTCACAAGCAGTTAATAAACTGTAATATATTTGGAACTTAATCACCTAAACTGACTCACTCATGTAGGGAAAACACATACGGCTCAGCAGAATGACGATACAGAGATTGAGAGGATTGAACTTGTCCACAGAGCTGTGCGGGACTACGAAGCTGGGCCAGATGACGAAGCTGGGCGGATCACTAAACTGGGCAAGATCACGAAGAGAAAGACACTGCAGCACCAAAGTAGGACCAATCAGGATGATCACACAGCTTCCAGAGAGCACCCATTACCAAAGAGAGATCCCACAACAGAGCTCAGATTGCATTCTCACACGCTCTTTTGTAGCGTCCCACTGTGAGCAATTTACCACTCATGGCACGTGCCCATAGCTTGATGCGGGTGTCGCAGGAGGATCACATGCCTGCACTGATTGGCTGGAGGGCCGGTGATTTTCTTATCACGGGTCAAACTTGTTGCCAACGTGTGACAGGTCCCTTATCTGATTGTGGCGCGATTGGGGTGGGCCCTTTCACATAATTTGCCCATGCTGTGAGCGGAATGGAAAAATACAATTCGACAGATTGTACACGGGAAATTGAACATAGCAGAGACGTCAATAAGTCACTTGAACCAAGTCTCAAGTAAGTCAGTCTCTGAGGGCAAGTTTCAAGCAAGTGTTAGTCTTTGAGGGCAAGTCTCAAGTCGCTATAGTTTTTCCTCAACTTTTGGCAAGTCCCACATTTGCTTTTAAACCTTAGAGTACAAGCTATCAAATAATTAAGACACAGGGCTTCATTTATTGCAAGGTATATTCTGAAAAGGTGTTTAACTCAAGATTTTATTTCTCAACTTCATGCAGTGGACATTACATTTTTTGGCTTTGTTCCCAGCAAATTTTTTTTTTTTAATTTACTTCTCATATGTAGTGTACCCACTTAAACATATGTACATGAGATGAGTCAGTAACCTCAGGTTATGTTTAAATCCATTGGGACCATACTCTGTGCAGAGCATTGGTGCTGCCTAAGCAGTCCCCTTGGCTATTGGGTACAATCCTGAACAGGTCACCACTCCAACGCAGGATACCAGCAAGCTGGCACTCATTTTGCCGACCTCGGAAGGATGACAGGCAGAGTCAATCCCACCTGGTATTAATTCAACAGCCAAGGGGGATTTGAACTCGGGATCCTAGGATCCCAAGCCCACCACTCTAACCACTAAGATAATACCAGGCATATGTATTGTGGAGTGGGAAAGGAGATTTTACTCATTTAATTGTATATTTATTATGTACGTTAAAATGAAACGCAACTTATTTCCTTCAATTGCTGCCTTTAAGATATAATACTTTTTATGTTAGCCTTTTTGAAAGATGTCGTGATATAATTTACAATTATTGATGAAGTTGGAATAATTTATAATCCACAACTGACATTTCACTCATCACAAAATCATTTTATTGAGTCGGGACGTGTACGGGGTTTCCGATCAAGGGCCGAGTTCCCTCCGGCATGAATGTTCATGGTTTCAATAAAGTTGTTTCTCACGTAGCCACGTTGGTAAGATTGCTGCTTGGCGTTTGGATGTGGCGTCCTATCTGAAGAATGGATACTCCTTTAGCGTGAGTGTTGAACAGTATGTGACCCGGTGGCCGTGAGCGCTGGCTACTGCACATCTACCGTACACGGTAGATGTCATCATTGACCGAACCGTGCATGCCGCTGAATGAAAACAATTTAGCATTTATTACCTTCGCATTCTGCGAAAGGTTATGTTTTGGTCGGCGTGTATTTATTTATTTATTTATTTATTTATTTGTAATCTTGTGATTCGTATAACTCAAAAAGTATTAAACCGAATTGCATGAAATTTGCTGGGATGATTGGTTATTAGCCAGGAAGCATTCGATTAGATTTTGGGATCGTTCGGGTCAAAGGTCAAGGTCACGAAAAGGTCAAAATCGTCTTTTTACGATAACACGGTCAATTTTTATTCAATTTGCATGCAACTAACGCCAAAATGTTCAGAATTCAACGCCTCATCTTGTGATATGCAATATGACACAATGACGCCCATACTCTTGTTACCGGTTAGGGGTCAAAGGTCAGGGGGGTCACGACCTTGAAAAATATGTGGTTTTTGTCATAACGCGGTCAATTCTTGTCCGCTTTACATGAACCCAGCACCAAAATGTTCAGAATTTAATGCTCAATCTTGTGACACAATGACGTCATAACACATGTCACCGGTTGGGGTAAAATGTCGGGGGGGGGGCGTCACGCCCTTGAAAAATATGCGGTTTTCGGCATAACTCAGTCAATTCTTATTCGATTTGCATGAAACTAGCATCAAACGAGATTACCTTCTCTTGTTGAAACGTTGTATTCACCGAGCTTGCGAGTGAAGACTCGCCAAAATGACGTGAGTTGATTGTTGTTTAGTCCGTAGCCCCCGAAAGTCGGGGGGGGGGTCATGGCATTATAGTTATGTGGTTTGTGTCATAAGACCATTCATATGAAACCAGTTCCCCACACTCATACCAAGAACAAAAAAAGTAGTGGCGGTGAAGGTATGCGCTCTATGAGTGCCCGTTCTAGTTTTATATTCTTTTAATTCGATATTTATTCAACGATTATTTTCCGAACATTGTCAACAAGCATTAAAAACTCAAGTTGCAAGTAAGTCGCAAGTTCCCAGACACCAAGTCCCAAATCTGAGTCTCAAGTCAATTTCGTCAAGTCTTGAGTCAAGTCACAAAATTTTGCATCTCGAGTTGCCAACCCTGTTGCAGAGTGTAAGGAAGTGGAAGATCGGACCTAAGTAACACATTTAGATGGGAAGACAAGACCTCGATAAACATACTTGACACTATCTTGTTATTTACATCACACTTACGCTGACATTCACGATAAAATAACTATTATAATCTATTCCCAATTTATCCCCCAAGCCAGGTCCATAACAATATGTACACACATTCATATTTAGTAAGAAAATCATCAAGCTATGTCAAGATTATAGGCTTCCAGGTGTGGGATTCTACTGAGACCTCCATATGTAAAATGTATATCTTAAAGGAATATATTATTCCAGTGAAATACATACTAAATAAACAGGAAATTTTATTCTGGCCATTATTGTAAAAAAGAAAAAAAAATCATTCAGGGCAAGAATTTTTGCACCAAAAAGTGAGACGACATTGAATAGATGTTTACATAAATTAACTTCAACTAGTCGGCATCGTAAGGAAGAAAGGTCAAACTGCATTGCACAGGAAATTGGCAAGCTCAAATTGTGTTCACACAGATCATCAGAAGTACCTCATCCAACTGATTTGCAAGAATTTGGATCCATAGTAAACTTTAGGCATTAGAATACAAAAAAAAATTCATACGGGTCAGGCGGCATGGAGCAAACTAGTTAGCGTCACAAGATGTAGAAGGATCACTTGCCGACAGATCCATCAGAAAGCGAGTCACAAAGTGAGTCATGCCCTCAGAATGTCAGGCATATGACTGAATCTTTCTTTACAATCTTTTTAAAACATCTCAAACTTTTCAATCTTAACAATCTCTATTGTTTTATTTTTTTGTGGTCTCTGTGTTTGTTTATTTTTCTTGCTGATGAATCCAAAAAGTTTAGTCATATTAAACAGAAACTTTGCACACCGTGTCAGAGTGAGTCACATCATTAGATTTTAAGTCATCAGATAAAGTTAGTCTCGTCCTCAGAAAGCGAGTCACACCCTCAGTGGATGAGTCAGATTCCACCCTCACAGATTTCAGACCTTTTGAGTCATTTTCTCAGAATGTCAGTCATGTCCTCAGATCGTGAGTCACGTCCACAGATAGGAGTCACACTCTCAGTGGATTCGTGAGTCCCCACCCTCTGAGATAGTGAGTCACACTTTCAGACATAGTGAGTCACGCCTTCAGATAGTGAGTCATTCCCTCCAAACATCAGTCACACCCTCGGCATGTCAGTCACACCCTCAGAATGTCACACACCCTCAGAATATCAGTCACGCCCTCGGATAGTGATTCACACCCTCGGAAAGTGATTCACACCCTCGGATAGGCGGTCACACCCAAGAATCGCAAGTTACACCCTAGATTAGCAAGTCACACCATATAATTGCGAGTCACACCCAAAGATGGCAAGTCATGCCCTCATAATGTCCGTCATGCTCTCAGAATGTCAGTCACGCCATCGGATAGAGAGTCACACCCTTGGATAGTGAGACACTCCCTCGCATAGCATGTCATGCACTTGGATAGCGAGTCACCCTATCAGTGGATGAGTGAGTCCTCACCCTAAGAGATAGTAAGTCATGCTCTCAGATATAGCGAGTCATGCCCTCAGATAGCAAGACATGCCCTCATAATGTCAGTCATGCCCTCAGAATGTGTCACGCCCTCGGATAGTGAGTCACACCCTCAGAGAGTGAAACACTCCCTCAGATAGCGAGTCACACCCTAAGATAGCGAGTCATGCCCTAGCATAGCAAGTTACACCCTCGGAGAGCGAGTCACACCTCGGGTAGCAAGTCACACACTTAAGATAATGAGTCAAATCCTGAGATAGTGAGTCACACCCTAATATAGCAAGTTACGCCCTTGGATATCGAGTCACACCCTAGGATTGCGAGTGAAATCCTCGGATAGTGAGTCACGCCCTCAGATAGCGAGTCACACCCTCGGATAGCGAGTCACACTTTCGGATAGCGAGTCACGCCCTCGGATAGCAAGTCACGCCCTCGGATAGAGAGGCACGTCCTCGGATAGCGAGTCACCCTATCAGTGGATTAGTGAGTCCTCACCCTCAGTGATAGTAAGTTATGCTCTCAGACAGAGCGAGTCATGCCCTCAGAGAGCGACACATGCCCTCATAATGTCAGTCATGCCCTCAGAATGTGAGTCACGCCCTCATATAGTGAGTCACACCCTCAGATAGCGAAACACTCCCTCAGATAGCGAGTCACACCCTAAGATAGCGAGTCATGCCCTAGTACAGCAAGTTACACTCTCAAGAGCGAGTCATGCCCTCGGATAGTGAGTCACATGCTAAGATAATGAGTCAAGTCCTCAGATAGTGAGTCACACCCTTAGATGGGAAGTTCGCCCTTGGATATTGAATCACGCCCTCAGATAGCGAGTCACGCCCTCGGATAGCGAGTCACGCCCTCGGATAGCGAGTCACGCCCTCGGATAGCGAGTCACGCCCTCGGATAGCGAGTCACGCCCTCGGATAGCGAGTCACGCCCTCGGATAGCGAGTCACGCCCTCGGATAGCGAGTCACGCCCT
Source organism: Eptatretus burgeri (assembly GCF_056783735.1). Classification (NCBI taxonomy): domain Eukaryota; kingdom Metazoa; phylum Chordata; class Myxini; order Myxiniformes; family Myxinidae; genus Eptatretus; species Eptatretus burgeri. The sequence goes on from NC_140961.1 coordinate 37,423,538, forward strand.
CGGATAGCGAGTCACGCCCTCGGATAGCGAGTCACGTCCGAAGATAGCAAGTCACACCCTCGGATAGCGGGTGACACTCAAACTGTGAGTTCCACCTTGTGCTTGTGTCACAGAGGCTTTCTCCCTACTACTAATCTAAGGTCGCAGGCGGATTAAGAACAACAAAACTTCAATGTACCATCCTGTGTTTGTACTCGATTCTCGAAACTTCAGATTTCCTTTGGACTTGCCTTTCTATGTCAACTCACCTTGTCGCTTGAAATAGAAAGTGAATTTACGAAGGCATTTTATCACTCTACTCACTTTTTCTAAAACAATTTGACTGAATCTTTCTTTATAATCTTTTTTAAAACATCTCAAACTTTTCAACCTCAACAATCTACATTGTTGTATTTTTGTGGTCTCTGTGTGTTTGTTTTTCTGGCTGATAAATCTAAAAAGTTTAGTCGTACTAAGCTGAAACTTTGCACATAACACCAGTCATTGTGAGTCGAGCAACCGATTTAACTTTGGTACAAATGAAGGTCCCAAATTCAAGTTTAACTTTTTCAACAATAACTCAAGAATGATAGTGAGGAGGAAGGTGAAATTTTGCACACCACTCTAGGTAGGGACAAAGGAGATGATTACATTTTGGTTCAATTGTACAGTGGTTAAGTGATGGTCTTGGGTTTGAGACAGCGATCTATAACGATAAGAGGTGTGTGTGCGTGTGCGTGTGTTTTGCCATTTTTCTAAGAGATAGCCAAACGGATCTTCCTCAAACTTGCAGAGATTCATTGGTGAGTGCCGCGGAGTGTTTTAGGAAAAAAAAATTAGAATTTGTTCTTTTTAAGCTAGATTTTTTTTTAAGTTGCTCAATTGTGCCTAAGCCTTTGTAGCTACATGAAAGGTGATATCAAATGACCACCAACCTCATTCCTTCGTGGGTGTAGGGAAGCGTTTAGGCCCCCCAAAAATTGAAAATAATCAAAATTTGATTTCTTCAAAATGCCAACAGGATTACAACAGCACCGGGCAATGCTGCTAGTACCCCTGCTAGTAATCAATAAAGAACAAAGCATGTGAACAGTGTTACAGTGCAACCTATAAAAGAGGTTATTTAATAAATGATGGTGTGTTTTCCCAATGGTATTGTGAAGGTCCCAGTTCATGACTCACTATTCATTTCATTTCTTTCTAAACTTTTTGGTCAGGCATAATATTTCTACAGTTGCTCCATTTTGCATTGATTTGCATTTGAAGGCCACTACTTTTGGGCTGGTCGGATAGCATCGAGGTATGTATGCAGTACTCGCCTCTGAGCTGTATGGCCTGGGTTCGAATTTTGATCCAGCTATAAACCATCATCCCGGTGTTTCGTATGCAAGGTGAAGGAAGCATCAATGTGTGTACCATCCGTCGGAAGAAAGCTAAGCTGGAGGACCCATCTGCCAACACTGGTCGTCTGTGGACGTTAAAGATCCCACGGTGTCTTTCTTGAAGAGTAGGCAAGTTACCGCTAGCACGCTGAACAAATAAATCCATACCACCTTGAGTTTAACATCAGGCCTGCCCAGCCGGTTCGTGAAAGACTTGGACCAGAACCGTTCCATCCTGAGACGACTGTGCAAGAAGATCAAAATAACTGGGACCCTTGAAGGAGAGGACTCTAATAACACTCATATTTGAACTTTAACTAGAGAAATACGCTGCGGTCTCGGACTAAACAATTTCTGAAACTTTCCACGAAAATCCTTTCAAAATGCTGAGCCTTTCCGCACCCAAAATAAAACCCTACATTGGTTATCCATTTTGGATTCGCGTATTTCTTTTAGTCTCCCATGAAAAAAAAAGAAAGAAAAGGTCTTGGGCTCGGGAGGAAATGAAAGTTTTGTGCAGGGCCAAGCGCTTTTAATACGCGTTTATTTTGCGTGTTTGTGCCAGATTTAATGACGATTCTGCACCATAATGCCAGCAAACGTGCAGCACACTTGTATATTGTGTCGTTTACACACCAGAGCTCTGGAGGCTGGTTCGTTCAACAAAGGTGGGCTTATTCCAAAAAAAAATGAGGAAGAAAAGCGCTGGAAGGAAACTTAAAGAAGTACTGATCACTGACCAAAACTGACGTGAGTGAAAAATAACCATCATCGGTGCCTGGCAATGTGTGACACGTCATTGGTGCCTCAATTCTTCTTCAAGAGGAAATATAATATATTATTTAGATAAAAACGAAGAACTCGATAGATTCTCAGATGTCCATTGCACAAGTCTCCTTTAAAAGTCTCAGCCATTTAACTTTATATTTTTAAGGTTTGGCTATACCAATTACGGCATTATTCACAGATGTCATCTTTAGAGGGTAGTTCATCATTAAATAAATTGCCAGATTTATGTTGCAGAGCTTCAGAACCTCTTTTGAAGCCTACAAGGAGATGAAGCCTTGAAAAAAAAATTTGGTCTCAGTATTTCTTAAAAGATGCAAGCATTGACGCTTCGCTGTTGGCCAATTCGGCTAATTCGCTCCCGATGTCAGCTTGATGTGTACAGTAAAGCATCATGAGCATCCAAGTCAGGTTTATAGGATATTGAAATGGCCATCCTTGGATGCTCCAAGGGGTTTGGCCGTTTGGGATCTATAAAGTAACCATGAATATTCTCATCGGCTATCGGACAGGTGACATACATGGGACGTCATTTATTGCTTGGGTCACAGTGCACAGTGGGGTTTCTCACGGCTGAAATGAAAAACTTTTTGGAAAATCGGTTAATTCGATGCACGACGATGTGTTTGTGTTTAAAGGCCTCAATCGGCCATGGTATTCGCTTGAGAGCCCCGCGGTGCGTTTATATGACATGTGGTCTCCACCCGTTATTTTGGCTACTTTAATAATAAATTTCCTCGTGTTTTATTGGGTGCCTACAGTTTGCGTTACCATTTTGTACACTTGATATAAAAGTTTCCTGACTTTTGGAGCAACAGCTAGACCATCGAGGCTCATAAAATATAAGGGTTGGAGTCCAGTTATGGCAAGTCAGCAAGCAATCTGTACTCCGCCACCTCGAAACCTCCACCTTCTGATGAGCACAGACGGCACAAAGGAGTCTTAGTGAGTCGAAATGAAGCCAAACCTGTGTCCACTTTTCCTTGTTGTGCACGTTTATGCAAACTTTGCTTTCTTGTACCATCCTGTGCCTGCTAGCAATAAGGCACAGTAACGGTTGGGTAAACGGCGGAAATTTCCCAAAATTGCACATGTGGGCTGTGCATTGGGTCCGGAACAGCCAGACGCGTTATTTGGCGACTTTGTACTCATACATACACAAGGTAGATATGACAGTAGTTGGTGCTGTGTGATTACATCCACAGTTACATGCACTTAGACACATAAGAGTGGATGATTGGCCATCACATGCATGCGGATCACCAAACCTCACTCTGATCTATCTGCACAATGCCTTGTCTTTTCATAACCCAAGCCCAGAATCCCAATGTACAATCCCTGTATAGCTGTTCTATGGGGGAACGAGGACAACTGGTCTGAAAACCCTTTAGCAACTGGTATACAGAGTCTCTCAAATGAGGTGGAACATGATGCATAGAATGTAGAAAGGTTATAGAACTTGAGTTTTATAATGTCACGTGACGTATATTAATGTCATTCCATCATTCATTTTCAGCAAGACACTTACTTCGGGAGCTGATATATTAACTCAAAGGGGTTGCAGACAGGAAGTATCTCTATTGACATATGATAGACAACCCTGTGGTTGACCCATGAAGAGAGCGTGGAGGAGGAGGTCGGGATGCACCTGAATTGGTCAACTCCTTCTCTTAAGGAGCATCTCCAAAGACCATAAACGGATGGTACAACCAGAAATTTTTATATACCATACAAGTGTGCAAGCTCAGGGAAGAACAGAAATAGCAAAGGGTGAAATGCTGAAAAATCGATAATAC
>NC_140961.1:37429980-37437480 GCF_056783735.1 Eptatretus burgeri
GCTGGGATGACCGAAGAAGCTCCGCGAGGCCGGGCAGGTTACCTTTGTCGCCCTTGAGGCGACTCGATGGGTCTTTTGGTCGGCGACCCTCCGTATGTCTTTGTTGTCAAAGCGGCAGCTGTTGTAACGGCGGCTTGGTTGGTCCAAGGCCTAGCAGCGCGGCCTGGTCGATCGGGCCTGGCCGACGACACTTCAGAGGAGCTAACGGGCCTTGCTCTTTCAGAGTTGATGCTCTTTAAGAGCCCGCTCACTCCCAAGTGTCGCTCGGACCGTTATGTAGCTGGCTGGCGACTTCTCTCTGGCTCGCGATTTCTCTCCGGCTGGCGACTTCTCCCGACTCCAACTCGACTGCCTCCACCGACCAACAACGACCAACCACTTGGTAACTTGGCTGGCTCCAACGACGAACGAACTCCACTCCTCCAACCAACACTTGACTGGACTCACCAACTCGACTCTCCCTTCGGCCAGCGAACACGGCTTTTTATCGCCCCGGGGCATTTGCCCCTCCCCCTTTCCTCCCGGCACGTAGGGCAAAATCCTTGGGATCTCCAATGGGGACGTGCTTATGCCTTTTTGAGGGACTGCCCCAACCGTCATCTGTTTCCTTCGGGTGGCTTTCCAGAATATCGGGGCGGGAGTTGTTGAGATGTTCTTTTTGTTTGTCGAGATGCCGTGGTTGTAAACTGTGTGGCGTTGTGGTGGAGGTGGCGTGGTTGTCGAGATGTTGTTGATTGTGGAGATGATGGTGAGATGTTGGCGGTTGTGGAGAAGGTGGTGAGGAGATGTTAGCGGTTGTGGAGGAGGTGGAGAGGAGATGAGGCGGTTGTGGAGAAGGTGATGAGGAGATGTTTAAAATAAAGATAGAAAAGAATAACACTACCTCAAGATTCACAGCCCGGCACACGAATAATTCCCGTTATACATCGGTGGGGAAATCTAACCTGGACACACACTTATCGACATAACTGATCTTCGGGGAACGTGAATGGTGTTCTGTGAATTTCCACAACCGTAACAAGATACATATATATATATATATATATATATATATATATATATATATATATATATATATATATATATATATATATATATATATATATACACACATATATAAAAATATATATATATATATATTAAAAAAAAATACACATACATACATATATATATTTTTATATATATACATATACATACATACATATATATATTTTACAAGTATGTAAAAATACACATACATACATATATATATATATTTTTATATATATACAAATACATATACATATATATATATATATATATATATATATATATATATATATATATATATATATATATATATATATATATATATATATACATACATATACATATACATACAAAGACATATACATATATATATATATATATATATATATATATATATATATATATATATATATATGTATAGACATAAACATAAATACATGCATAGAAATATTCATATACATATATATATATATATATATATATATATATATATATATATATATATATATATATATACATACACACATACATATATATGTAGAGATATATATATATATGTGTATATATAGATATATATATATATATATATATATATATATATATATATATATACAATGATACATACATATATATATATATATATATATTATATATATATATATATATATATATATATATATATATATATATATATATATATATATATATATATATATATATATATATATATATATATACGTATACATATAGAACTACATAAACAAATATATATATTTTTTGTATATGTATGCATTTCAATCCTTCCTCAAACAAGCCACTCTTTGTCATGCACTTGTTTCAGGTGTGATAACACTCTGCCTGTAATGTCTCCACCACTCTTTTTCCAATAATCACCCAAATCCACTCGTGCCACTCTCATTGGTTCACAGAAAAATATTTTCGTGAAAATATAATTGGTTCACGACAAAATATTTCCACGAAAAATATAAGTGACCACTATATTCATTATTGTTGTGTGTCTGTATGTTTGTCTGTCTCTGTATGTCTGTCTGTCTGTCTGTCCCGAGCATAGCTCCGTGGGTTTTGATCCGATCCTGATGAAATTTTGGTGGGAGGGTTATATCATGATCTAGTTGTGTTTTCCTGAAAATGGACGTGGTCCGCCCATTATGGGCAGAGCCACGCCCAAAAAAACGTGTTTTTAGGGGGTAGCCGATTTCAATTTGCATCTTCTCCTCGGGATTTTGTCGAATCTGACAGGGATTTCGGTATTTGGTTAGCCCAATGGCACCTGCATAGCCCCACAGAGCTCGATTTTTCATTTTCTTCCCAAGGTCAAGGCCACAAGGTCAAGAACTTCGAAAATTGCGAATTGTGTTTTTAAGGGGTAGCCAATTTCAATTTTCATCTTCTCCTAGGGGGTTTGTCGAATCTTGCAGGGGTTTCATTATTTGGTTAGCCCAATGGCACCTGCATAGCCCCACGGTGCTCGATTTTTAATTTTTGTCCCAAGGTCAAGGTCACATGGTCACGAACTTAGAAAATTGCGATTTTGACATAAAAATCCATCTTCTCCGAGGGGGTTGTCGAATCTGGCAGGGGTTTCGGTATTTGGTTAGCCCAATGGCACCTGCATAGCCCAACGGAGCTCGATTTTTCATTTTAGTCCCAAGGTCAAGGTCACAAGGTCATGAACTTAGAAAATTTCGAATTTTGACATAAAAATCAGACGACCGCCCAAACTTTGAGAGCGAGGATGACAATATATTTTATGCATAATCTTGAGGTCATTCCCCACCTAAAGTCTTGAAACCATTTTTCTCTATCTCGAACACCTTGCCCATGGCGCCCCCTTCAAATTTGTTTTTACGCTGATTTCATCAAAGTATGGATAATCCGAGGAGTGTGAAATGCCATATAGCCTATATGACGTTATATTGTTCCTGGAATGTTCCAGAGGACGTTTTGCACCAAAGGTCATAATCCTTGACCTTTGACCTTTAAAGTTCACAAAGGTCAAATTTTCAAAGTTGTGGGAGTCGAACCAGGTTTTCAACCTTCTTCGACGAACTAACTCCATTAAGCTATAGCACGTATCCTGTTTCCTTATTTTAATGTCCACAACATTGTTTTGGGACCTTTAAAGGTTATGCAAAGGTCAAATTTTTTAAGTTGTTGAACGAAACCGGGTTTTCGACATTTTGCAGCGAATAACCTGTCACTCGTACCACATCATGTTGATCACTTTTATAACTTGGTCAAACATTATCACATTGTCTCATCCTTGACTTCTGAAACAATCTACATCGTCAAATACTGCTCGTGAACCATCGTCGTCTTCAGACTTGTCCTTTCTATCATCTCTCAATTTGCAACCACTCTCGATATAATTTCCAATCAAAATTTCTTACATCCCAATATGGCCTGCTTCTTTGGCTCATTGGAAGGGGAGTGAGGGAACGAATCCCTCAATACCCATTACATGACCCCGCCGCCTTTCCGCCACGGCTCAAGGGAGTCACGTCTCAATTGGGGTTGTGGTCCACCCCCTCCTTTTCTCCAGGGTTCGCGGAAGTCAGGTAAACCCCAATCTGGGGAGCGGCCTCCCCCTCTTCTCCAGGGTTCACGGAAATCAGGAAAACCCCAATCGGAGAAGCAGCTTCCCCCTCTTCTCCATAACTCCCTGAAGACAGATGAACCCCAGTCAGCCAGCCAAACCCCTCGTGTGCTCAGAAAGGTTTGAAGACCAAGTGACACATGCCAGTGCCACTTGCCACTCATCTGCGCTCTACCCAAAAGTTCCTGTAAGGCTGATAGAGAAATTAAAATCCAATTCCTAAAGCCTGCTCCTGGATGCAGCACCCCCAACTCTGTAAGAACCAATGCAGAGCTGTCCATTATGGTTTCCGTCCCCTGGCTCAAGTTCTGTCCTGGTGACATTTCTATTTCCTATGTCACCACTCATCTCACGCTCAGAACTCCCACACACAGCAGGCTGCACACATTCCAAGGTTAGGCGTGCACATTCCACACCTTCAACCTTGCCAGCGCACTGACCAACCGCCTCGCACTCCAGGGCTACATTCCCGAACGCCACATGAGTACCCACACACACTTCGGCCTCGGCAGCACATACCGGTGCTGTCGTCTGGAGTGTGGGCTCACAGCATTCATTCACAGGCACTCCACACACACATTCAGGGGTCACGCATACGTGCACCCCATCGGACAGAGTCTATTCATCAACATAAAATTCAATTTCTACCTTAAGCTCATCGTCCGCACCATGTATGCATGTACCCACGGACCTGCTTCGTTCCAGAGTCACCTCTGTCCGGTCGCTTCTTTCCAGCAGGTTGCTCATCATCAGTTTGCCACACTCCTCTGGGGCTGTCAGCTCCACATGCTGGACCTGCTCAAAATGTGTTTCATTCATCAACAACCCCGTCTGCTCCCTCAATGTCTCCATCATCAGGGTTTGCTCTAATTGTGGTTTCATCGGACGAGTGATGTCAATCAAGTCCCGCACCACGAACATTACTCCCTGTGGTGATATCACACCTCCCATATTATTGTGCTGTTCTACTTCCTGGCTCCATTTTCCTTTCCATTTGAGTCGTTCTTCCTCTCCGAGCCTTTTTAGTTGTTCGTTATCTTTCCGGAGTTTTTCCATCTCCACGTACTCCAACCTTGCTCTCTCCATTAGTTGGTCAGTTTCAAATTCATGTTCTTTTTGTTTCCTATTCCACCGTCTCTCTTGTTATTCATTCTCCAATCTCGTCGTTTCCCTCAATTGGTTGATCTCCCTTTCTTCCTTTCCTACTTCATTCCTTGTTCTTTCACCATCTCCGCGTATTCCAACCTTGCTCTCTCCTTTAGTTGGTCAATTTCCAATTCATGCTCTTTTTGTTTCCTATCCCACCGTCTCTCTTGTTCTTCCTTCTCCAATCTCGTCGTTTCCCTCAATTGGTTGATTTCCCTTTCCTGCTTCATTCATTGTTCTTTCACTACTCTTTCTTCCATTTCATTATTTAATCTTGCTTTGGCTTCTAACTGTTTGATCTGCACAGTGTAGTTCCTTAACGTTTCCTTCTCCATTCTCTTTCTTTCCTCTCTTCACATCCTCAGCTCGTTTTGTAATTCCCTCTCTTTATTTTGGTGTTTTTGTAACTCAGAAGCTCTTTCCCCTAATTTATTGATCATCTCCGCACCTCTTTCGCATGCTTCCCTCCTCATTTCGTCCCTTTTCTTTCGGTATTCCTTTTCTATTTTTATCTTCTGTTCTAGGCTCTCTCTTATCCGATCGCCTGATCTTACCTCTCCCTTCAGTTGTCGCAATTCCACATCGTGTTCCCGTTTTTCCTCTTCCAGCTTTGTTTTTTCCCCGTTTTTCCTTTTGCAGCTTTGTTTTCCATTCTTCTTCCAAGTTCTCCCTATCCCGGGAGTTACTAATTTGCTCTTCCTATATTCTTTCGTTCAGTTCGCTCTTCTCTTGTTCCAACTCATGGGTACTCCACTCTACTTCCCTCATTCCTTCCTGTAGTTCTTCGAACTATCTTGACTTTTCCAACAATTCTTCCCTCCTTTGCTCCAGATATTTCTCTCCTCTTTTTATGTTCTGTTCTAGGCTTTCTCTTATCTGATTGCCTGATCTTACCTCTTCCTTCAGATGTTTCATTTCCAAATCGTGTTCCCGTTTTTCCTTTTCTAGCTTTGTTTTCCATTCTTCCTCCAAGCTCTTCCTATCTCGGGAGTTACTAATTTGCTCCTCCTTTATTCTTTTGTTCAGTTCGCTGTTCTCATGTAACACGAAACTACGAAACCACTCTACTTTAATCGTTTCTCCATGTAGTTCATCGACTGTGCTGGCTAAGTCCTCTTTCAGCCCCCGAATTTGTTCCTGTGCATCGGCCAACCGTTGTGATTCCCTGTGCACATAATCCTCCTGAACCTCGTCTGCGTTGGCCAAGTCCTTTTCTCGCCCCCGAATTCGTTCCTGTGCATCGGCCAATTGTTGTGACTCCCCGTGCACATAAATTTCCTGAACCTCGTCTGCGTGCCGTTGTGCCTCGTCCAACTCAATCTGCAACTCCTTTATATAATTCTCACCACACTCCACATGTTCCAAGGCATCCGATGTCCTGAGCAAAATCAAAGCAAATGTATGCATTGGCATCTTGATTCGTCTGCCATGACCACGTGGTTTGAACCGGTGGGCGGGAGCATTTTCTTTGTGCCGTGCGGCTCGTTGTGCTATTATTAGCCCACTCCCGCTTCGTGTCGCACCGAGGTGGAGCCGAGCCGCCATTTTGCGACTCCATTTTTCTTTATAATTTCGAAGTTTTACACCCTCAAAATAAAATAAAAGCAAATTGGACCGTTTTATTTTTATTTTTTCTCTCGCACCTCTCGTAACCAATGTTCGGGGTGCGAAATGCACCTCAGGTCCAAATATTCCACTCCTGACTACCAGTGTTGAGGTTCAGCCGTGGCAGGCTTCGGACGAGGCGTCAATCACTGTCCGTAACCAGTTTGGGTTTTCGCACCCTACTCTCGACAGCCAAATGTTACAGATTCGGCGCCACCCTAACCACCACCATCTCCCGGGTTATAACGCCGGCTGGTTCGGCACAATTCTCGGGTTACGCGTCTCGAACCACGATACCAAAATACACCTGTACTTTGCCAGCTGGGAGAATAGACCCCGGTTACAGACTGGTTTTGTCAGAGACCGAGCGGAGTGTACCAGTCTGTAACCATTTTCGTTTTTATATCCAAATCGAGCGGATCGTTCCTCGGCGCGACACTAATTAATTCAAAGCGGCAACTTCATACGAATCAGCCAGATTTATTGGGGACATCGGGGAACACGACACAAGCAAAGTATTCACAACAATGTTATAATTAATCTATAACCCGTTCTTAACTCGGGAGCTACGGATTACGGGTTTCGAAGGGGACCCTAACAAGATAAGCCTTAAACAACATGCAGACAAGACAGACAGCATGCAGACAAGACACCGAGTACTTGGTGATGTTTCATGGATGAGAGGAAAGTGTCAAAGGCACGAATGTGGCTCATGACAAGCCGATGTCGACATATTCGAGCACCCAAGCTCAAACACGCCGCGTGGCAAGATGGCACTCGTCCTCCTTTTGTCGCACCGCCCACGCACGCGGCCTCCGCGCATTCTGACCCGCGTAAGGTCGACGGCACAAGACCATCAGATCGATGGTGGGTTTCAGCTGGTTTCTCACAAGGTCCAGTATACAAGTCCAGACCTGGCCTGTTCACGAGACAAGGCGAAATCGAGGTGTTGGGCTCCGGCAGGCGGATCGGCAGGCGGATCGCCAAATGTGTCGAGGACCTTCTCATGAAAGTTGATCGCCGACTCGACATGCACGCAGCCTCTAGTCGTTTCTCCTGCCCCCTTCACGAAGCAGATCGCAGACAGACACAGCCATCCCCTA
>NC_140961.1:37447480-37462480 GCF_056783735.1 Eptatretus burgeri
CCAAGGATCGACTCTGAGCCCTTTCCTGTTTGCAATGGTGATGGACAGGTTGACGGACGAGATCAGACTGGAGTCCCCATGGACTATGATGTTCGCGGATGACATCATGATCTGGAGGGAGAGTAGGGAGCAGGCTGAGGCGAGCCTCGAGAGGTGGAGTTACGCACTGGAGAGAAGGGGAATGATCGTCAGTCGGAGTTAGACGTAGTACATGTGCGTCAATGAGAGGGAGGGTGGTGGTATGGTGCGGTTGCAAGGAGTTGAGGTGGGGAAGGTGGATGGGTTTAAATACTTGGGATCAACTGTCCAAAGAAACGGAGAGTGTGGGAGAGAAGTGAAAAAGAGAGTGCAGGCAGGATGGAGTGGGTGGAGAAGAGTTGCAGGAATGATTTGTGACAGAAGGGTAGCTGCAAGAGTGAAGGGGAAAGTACATAAGACGGTAGTGAGACCAGCTATGTTGTATGGTTTGGAGGCGGTGGCACTAACAAAAAGACAGGAAGCGGAGCTGGAGGTGGCAGAGTTAAAGATGCTGCGATTCTCGTTGGGAGTGATGAGGATGGACAGGATAAGGAATGAGTATATGAGAGGGACAGCGCAGGTGGGACGGTTTGGAGACAAAGTGAGAGAGGCGAGATTGAGATGGTTTGGACAAGTGCACAGGAGGGAAGCGGAGTATATTGGGAGAAGGATGCTGAGGATGGAGCCGCCAGGCAGGAGGAGAAGAGGAAGGCCAAAGAAGAGGTTCATGGATGTGGTGAGGGCAGACATGCGGGCGGTTGGAGTGTCAATGGAAGATGTGGAGGATAGAGCGAAATGGAGATGGTTGATCCGCTGTGGCGACCCCTAACGGGAACGAGCCGAAAGAAGAAGAGAAGATATATATATATATATATATATATATATATATATATATATATATATATATATATATATATATATATATATCTGTGCAGTATATGCATATTTATATATATATATATATATATATATATATATATATATATATATATATATATATATATATATATATATATATACATATTGTTGTGGTTAACGGAATTCGCAAACCACCATTCAGGTCCCTTAGGTGAGATATCTCTGTAAGTATATGTGTAGTTAGGCCCAAACCCGTTGTTTAGAGGGAATAAATGTCATTCATTCGGGCTGCGACCCCTCTAGATAGCCGTTTTTCTTTTACTATCTTTATTTTGGACCAGCCGCCATTACTACCACCACAACCACCACCAACCACGTCTCAACAGCCATCACACAACAACCACCAACCGCAACGCCGCTTCACAACAACAGCCACGACCCTTGCCGTCACATCTCGCTCTCGCAACCATTGCATCACCGCCATTCCCGCGCCGCTTGTGGGCGCCGATCCTGGACTCGTGCAGAGCGCGCACCGAGCAGCGGGTGCAAAAACACCAGCCTTTCCGAAGAAATGGGATCAAAAACGATTCACGCCCACTTCTGTTCCGTCCTATCGGCGAGCGTGGGGCGATTTGGCCCCGCCTCCAGGTGCGTCGGAGTATAATCGCTATATGCAGATTCGTGGATCAAAAAGCATTCACGCCCACTTTTCCTCTGTCCAATGGGGAGCCAGCCAGAGGTAAAGGGTCGAAGGTGAAGGAGCGAAGCCCCGGGGGCTATAAAGGGCCGCGTTCGCTCGCCGAGTAGTGGAGTCAAGTTGAGTTGGGAGTAGTGGAGTTGGAAAGAGTCAGTCAAGGATAGTGGAGAAGAGAAGCGTCGGAGAAAGCAGTTGGACGGAGCTGTGGAGAGTTGGAGAGGTGGCGGCGGCGAAGGCAGTCGAGAGGGCGCTCGTGTCAGAGTCGGGGAGCTGCGGAGAGGGGAGGCCGATAACGCGACCGAGGTCGCGGTGGAGACGCTCGTCGCGGGACCCGAGCCAGCGAGATATCCTCATCCCGCCGACCATCAACAACCCCCTCCTGTTTCCCCCCGCGCTGAGATAGTGTGAGAAGGGGGCCCCGTTCCCACCCCATTCCAGACACTGTCCGCGAGGCCCGCGGAGTCGGGGCGCCACCGCCATTTTGCGGCTCATCACCAGACGGGTAGGCTCGACGCGGTCTCGGCCCCAGGCCCGTCTGCCCCCCTCATAGTGGAGGGTGGTCCCTTTTTCTTTTGCTTTGAGTATATGTGTTGTCGGCGCCGTCTGTGAAGTAAAACTGTATAAGTGTTGCCGTGTGCTCGGTAGTCGGTGGTAGATCTGCATTGTGTTTCTCTTTTACATTTGCTTTTTGTGCATTATTGTGGTGTTTCTTCTTTTGTTACATTTGCTTTTGGTGTATAATTGTATATGTGTGCTATCCGTGTGCCATGGCGAAATAAATGTGCTTAATGTTGAACTGTTTTTCCCGTTTCGCTTCGTCTTTTCCTTTATTGAATCTCCATCTTACTTCACGTAAAGGGTTGGTCGTGGGCTAAAACGCCCGATAATTAATCGAACCGTCGGGGTTGACGATAACACCGCTCGGTTATCCCGATGGTACGGAACGGGTCGCTTAAAGTGGCCCGTGTCCGAAGTCGACCTGCGGCGAGGTGCGATCGCCCGGTCTACCCTCCGTGTGGGTACTTAGGTAGGTCGAATCTGGCGAGCAACCCCATCCCACGCGGGGGGCCGATTGGCACGATCGTGGTGAGGCCGAAAGGTCCACCCGTGACTAGTTCCCGGCGTTAGTCCGAGAGGGTCACGACGGGATTGTCCGTCCAGTGGGCGATGTGCCGCGATTCGAGTTACGTGGCCGTTCGCACGCCGGCGGGCGCGAATCCGCAACAATATATATATATATATATATATATATATATATATATATATATATATGTAGAAATATATATATATGTAGAAATATATATATATGTAGAAATATATATATATGTAGAAATATATATATGTAGAAATATATATATATATATATATATATATATATATATATATATATATATACATATATATATACAGGGTGTCCCTAAAAAAATGACATCATTTCGTCGTCTAATAACATAGCTCATTCTCGCTCAAATGATCTCAAATTTTAACAAAATGTGTAAAAACTAACTAAGTTGAATGTTTTAGTCTTATCACAATGAGAATCTACCAGGAAGATGGATTGGGTGTGACAGTGATAATGACAATGTGCTGTTGAAATGGCCACCACGTTCACCTGACTTGGCACCTTGTGATTTTTTTCAATGGGGCTATGTGAAAGGACTGGTCTTTCTCCCCCCTCTTCCTACAAGCCTAGAGGAACTTAAGCAGAGAATCACTGAGGAGCTGGAGAATGTTACGCAAGACATGCTACAGCGTATTTGGCAGGAGCTGGACCACCGACTTGACATGTGTCTTGTCACAGGCGGTGCGCATCTTGAACGTTTGTGAAGTTTTGAGAAAACGGTTATAAAATCTACATCCCTCTGAATCTCTTGTTCGAATTATGAAAAATAAATCTTTTATTGTTCAACATGAAGCCTATTTACTTTTGTTTGCCTGGGACATGTAGTTACTTAAATATTCAAGTTTCAAATGATGTCATTTTTTTAGGGACACCCTGTATATATATATATATATATATATATATATATATATATATATATATATATATATATATATATATATATATATATATATATATATATATATAAATATACATATATATATATATATATATATATATACATATATATATATATATATATATATATATATATATATATATATATATATATACATATATATATATATATATATATACATATATATATATATATATATATATATATATATATATATATATATATATATATATATATATATATATATATATATATATGTACATATATATATATATATATATATATATATATATATATATATATATATATATATATATATATATATATATATATATATATATGTATATATATATATATATATATATATATATATATATATATATATATATATATATATATATATATATATATGTACATATATATATATATATATATATATATATATATATATATATATATATATATATATATATGTGCATATATATATATATTTATATACACATATGCTCATGGAAGAGGCAAAGGAGGAGATGAAAGGTATTAATGTCTCATTTTAATAAACAAATACAATTTTGCTTCGATATGAGAAAGGCATGCAGCTTTGGATATATATATATATATATATATATATATATATATATATATATATATATATATATATATATATATATATATATATATATATATATATATTTATATATCATGGGGGAAAAAATACAAAGGGAAATGTAATACAGGAAGATAGAGAAGAAGAAGAAGATAAAAGGCCACAAGGAAAGAGGTATAGACATGAAAAGGATGAAAACGATTAAATAAAGGGAAGAAAAATGAAAATAGATGCTTGAAAAGGTGAGAGAAAAAAAATAAATACAAGAGAAAGATTGAAGTTTTGTGGTTTCAAAGCAAACAAGGCTTGTGATGTCAAGTGACATCTGGATTTGCAAAATGCTCATGTACATTCGTTGAATTATATGTCTGGACGTGTGCACCTTGGGCAAGTACAGTATCACACGTCTGTCTTTCATCTGTTACATCAGGGGCATGCGTTTGATTCGGTTCCCGGGATTTCTGGGATCTCCAACACCCAGTTGTAAGCCATATGGAGCGGGGTGACGATTCGAGAATTCAGTCATTACAAACAGCCAGAAAAGGGGAAAGATGGTACATTAAGAAAATGCAGGGAATCTTATGCAGACCAAAGATGCCTTTACGGTGAAGCCTATAAGCATTGCTTCACAATTTGATGGAAGAGATCATCAAAGCTACTCCGATTCGTAAAGTCCTCCAACCTCCAGTTGCATCACATTCAGCAAGTGACAGTGACATCCATCATCATTTCATTTGGGGAATTTGTTCTTTGTTCTTACGCAATCAAAATGGGAGAATTTTTTAATGGGAAAACAACTTTGTGCGTAAGCAGAGGCACAGTTTCAGCTCCATTACTGGATGAGTAGCACAATTCACCTCATGATGGATTTTTATTTAAACGGTTTCTGTAACCTCGTGATAATTTAATGGACCAGCACACCATCCTCAATCCAGATGAAGGTCACTCCACTTTTACAGATGGAGGAGGTCACTCCAGATATCCCCTTTGCTTGCAGTTGCTAATATATTATAAACTACTAATTTAATGGCTCCAATTATTCCCATGTTTTTGTTGGGTTAGCCAAAAAAATAATTTTAATCCCAAGTCTTTCACAAACTGATTGATAAGCCCTGGTGTTCGACTCGAGGCGACAGAAATTGGTAATATGTTCAGGGTGCTGGCAATAACTCGCCGATTCTTCATGAAACACACCGTGGGATCTTTAACATCCACCAACTTGAGAGTTCATGGAATACATTACCCCGTGCTGTCTTGAGAAACAAGAAACGAGGACATGGACGGGGTCTATGGGCGGCAAATTTGATTGGTCGTGATGGCGTAAAATGCCATAATATTTTGTCCAAGTATTGCTCAACGGAAGGGTTTTGAAAGTGCTAAAAAGCCATTTGTGTACCACAGGTCAGGTCAGGTATGGGAGCACACACCAGAGCAGCACGTCGCTGCATCCACTTTCCGCCGGTACTCGAGGGGTCCCCGTCTGGCCATCCCCCAGGCAGATGGCTGGCAGATCCCCATCTCGTTGAGAAGCTGATCAACCTGTTGCAACCAGGAGGAACGTGGTCAGTCCATTGCCCTCCGCCACTCACGAGGCTCCCTCGCTGAGAGAATCGGGTGAGCAGGATCGGCGTAAGGAAAACGAGCCACATGTCGATACAGCCGCAGCTGACACTCATGGACTATGCAGGTAACAAATCTCATTTGAGTGTCTCTCAGCAACTGCTCGTTGGACACAAAGTCCGACCAGCGATAGCCAAGGATTATCTAAAGAGACCAGGTACCAAAGGAATTAAGTCTCCATCTTAGATCCCTGGTCAGAGTCCAAGTCTACAATCCATAGAGCAAAACTGGAAGCACCAAGGATCTGAAGACTCGGACTTTCGTCTTCCTGCACAGGTACGGACAGCGCCACACCCAATGATCCAGTGAATCCATGACTCCCCAAGCCCGACCCAGACGTCTATTGACATCTGACTCACAGCCAGCAGAGACATGAATATCACTGCCAAGGTAAGTAAATCTCTCCGTGGCCTCAACATCCTCACTACAAACAGGTACAGACAAGATAGCAGCATCCAAGATGTCATTGAAAGAGGGGATATTAGTTTTGACCAAGGAAACCTGTTAATCCCAGCGGCTCTGACTCCTCATTCAGCACCTCAAGGGCCCCCAAAAGGATATCGAGAGTCTCCGCAAAGACAAATGCATCACCTGCGAAATCAAGGTCAGAGATCTTGCCATTCTCAGACGATGTACTGCAGCTTGATCTCTCCGACATCCTCCCCAGAATCCAGTCCCAACAAGTGCTGAAAAGTGTGGAGGCCAGCACACACCCCTAATGAACTCCAGTAACAACTGGAAATAAGTCAGAGATGGTACCACTACATCTCACAGCATTCTCAGTACCAGAGTATAGTTCAGACATCATATCGATCAGTTTTGGTGGCACCCCACGAAGACCAAGAATCCTCCAGAGGGCATCCCAATTCACTGAATCAAACGCTTTACAGAGATAAGCATAGGCTGCATGCAGCTTCTGTGAAAACTATAGTCTGCGTTCGGTGAGGACCCGAAGAGCAAGGATACGGTCAATTGTTGACCTCTGGTGTAAAGCCTGACTGCTCGGGATGCTGGTGCTCAAGCAGATGGTGGCGAACCCTATCGAGAATTATCTGAGCAAAAACCTTGCCCGGCACTGAGAGCAGCGTCACCCCTCGGTAATTGTTGCAGTCTTGGCGATCACCCTTCCCTTTCCAGAGAGGGACAACAAGGCCCCTCATCCAGTCAGTTGGGATGATGCCTGTGTTCCAGGCAGAGCACAGAACTGCATGCAACGACATGAGTGCAGCATTTCCACCAGCCTTGAGAAGTTCAGCATGGATGCCACAGATCCCTGGAGCTCTACCACATTTCAACCGGTTCACTGCAGCCTGTGTTTCCACAAACGAAGGTGGACCACAGTTGATTGGAGGGTCAGCAATAGGGATTGTAACACCCCTGACGTCCAACTCGACAGCTGGTGGATCAGCCTGGTACAACCGTTCAAAGTTAGCGGCCCAGCGGGCCTTCACTTCGGACTCCTCTGCCAAGAGCCAAACACCCTCTGCTCTAACTGCAGGACACCGAGGGACAGGCTTGGACGAACGCAATGCGTGAAATCCCCTGTAAGCAGGACGAGAATCACTTGACCACAGATTATGCTCTACACCCCTCACAGATTCCTCGCACATAGGCCTCCTTGTCCACCTTTCGTGCACGTACAGTTTTACGCCTCAGCTCCCTGAAGAGCTCAGCTCAGCCATTCAGCCTGGCCCTGCGACTCTGGACAATGGTATCCAGTGTCCCTTGAGAGACAAAAATTTTCTTCGTCCTCCAGTGAATTCCAAGACATCTACCGTCAACATCAAGGACGTGGTCTTGAAGGCACTCCACAACTCTTCAGGATCCCCCAAAGCACCCAGACCCCCCAAAATCTCCACTCATCCTGTTCACAAACTCCTCAGCTACCCTCTCATCTTTGAGCTTGCCAACATCCAGCCTCGGCTGGAATGGTACCATTCTCCTGTATTTAAGGTGCAACTTAAGAGTTGCTACAAGCCGGTAGTCAGTATTGAGGAACTGAGCACTCCACTAGACCATGCAGTTCTGGATCATCCTCCAGCAACCATCAACGAGCACATGGTCAATCTCCTTTGCCACACTGCCAGCGTTGGAATACCAAGTCCAGCGTGAGCTTGTGGGTGCTGAAACCATGAACCAGCCACCCTAAGTCCATGACTTCTTGCAAAGT
This sequence comes from Eptatretus burgeri, assembly GCF_056783735.1. Classification (NCBI taxonomy): domain Eukaryota; kingdom Metazoa; phylum Chordata; class Myxini; order Myxiniformes; family Myxinidae; genus Eptatretus; species Eptatretus burgeri. The sequence goes on from NC_140961.1 coordinate 37,455,472, forward strand.
CAAGGAACTTAGTGCTATTCTGGTTCACAGTTCCAGACCCATGGGGACCAACACACGTCTCATAACCATCCCAATCAGTTCCAGTCAGTGCATTGAAATTCCCCAAGACTGGAAGTGTATCTCACCAGGGGCACTGATCAACCAAAGACTCGAATGTGGCATGGAATGCATCCTTCACGGTGATATCACTCGCCTCAGTTGGAGCATATACAAAGACCAGGAAAACGACACCCAAGGAGTGATGAATCCTTGGACTCAGCTATAGCAACTCCTTAGGCATGGTAACCATCAAAGCAACCAGCTCAATAGTAGGTGTAACCATCTGCCATGATCTCACCGCAATTCAGCCTTCGAACCTCAAAGAGTACTGCAATACTGACGTCCAAACGCTTGAGCTCAGATGATATCAATGACATGTGATCATCCTCTCTTAGGGTAGGACATTCCAGGCACCCACCTGAAGTGACCGCCTCAGGTTAACCCAAGGAGACCGCTGTCTGGTGGACAACACCTCAGCACCACCACGTCACACTCTCCCGCAATCTGACCCGGGAATGTTACCCCGTGGTTTCCCTCCTATCATCAAAGATTGAGGGTCCCGAAGGCTTTGCCCCAATCCCGTCATCCGGTGAGCTGCCCTGCGAAGGGAAGCTGCACAGGACAGGAGGTACTCCCACAGAGGGGGTTTTCAGATTTTTTTTTAATGCTTCTGGAATGTTTTGCGGAATGAAGGGTTTTACGGTGGCCGGAGTGCAAATCCTGCCACCAACCTCCTAATAAGAAGTAACCCAACTGCAGGAGGACGTCAGCAGACACAGTCGGGTACTAGATATGGATAGCCATTGGCTCACAGGGAGCTCCTCCGCCCTGTGTTCCACAGTGTTCCTGTATTTCATTTAATTTAAATAAAATTAAAGTTTTAAAGGCTGTAGAAAAAAAAAATTAGGAAGTTTACCGCCATTGATGCAGCATCTTTGACACCACATTTCTTTGTGCTTGTTGTTTGTGTCCTTTATTACGCCTTAAAACCAGTGAACTTACTGTTTGGAATGATTTTCAATTTTGTTTGACTGACTGCCAGTTGGACATCCAGGGTAAAAATTTATCTCGCTCCTCTCTACGCATGTGCGACGTGGACAAATTCAGAGCCAAAGTACTGCTTAACTACAATTTCATTTTCTGATTCATGTTCCAATTTGTGTTCAAAATATAACATTCAATTGAAATCTAGTTGTTCCTCAATCATAAACTGACGTATGTAAACAGACAGACAGACAGACAGACAGACAGAAGTGAACCAATTCCTTAATCCTGCTTTTTCACTTTGCATGCATGGGTAACTAATGCTAGTAGACGGGAAACCCAGCTTAATGTCGATCTGAGGGACACACTATGTGATGCAATGCACTGCCGGCAAAGTACGACTCGGACAATCAGTCTAATTAGGAATCGAACCCAGGCAAGACAGCTCAAAGATAATTGGGCACTACCTCTTCAGCATTCTGTCAGTCTTTGCAGTTGCTAACAAAGGTTACAACCCCCATGGTATTATTGAACAAGAGTGAAACCTTGTTATAATGTGATGAATATCCCATGAGATAACTGTTCTGATGAACTGCCCTGCAATAAATATACACTATTTCAGTCTTCTTCTGCATTTTTATTGAAACTTGTAATTTTGATTTCAATTTCCAAATAATATATGAATTGTGTACACACACATATCTTCTTACAAGAGTGTAGCTATGTATGTGGGTATGTATGTATATGTGTGTATGTCGTGGAAATAGCACCTCCTGGTGATGTGTCTGCTCGCCCAGAAGTGGATGGGTAACTGAACTTGGAATTCAAGTGTAAAGATATATGTGCGCACAAAATAATTTAATTTAAAACGAATTAAACAAGAAAAAGAGCAATCAGAGATTGCAGACCCTTGCGAGGACTTGTTTTGTGTGGTGTATTTTGTGTAGCGTTTGTGTGCTGGTGTGTTATGTAATTAATAAGAGACATAACTAGAACTGCCACTTTATAACTGCTGGCAGTGATGACCGGGTACCAAGACGTCCCACTTTGATGCAACCCCACTTTGATCGGACACCTGACCCTGACCCATGACGTTTATTATTACTCAATTGAATTTAGAATGGCATTAAAATAAATTCAATTCAATTCAAATCAAATGGAAGACCAAATAGGTACAGTCCTGCATTGGAGTCATCAGAAGGAACCCAAACAAGAAAAAAAGAAAAGATGAAGTCATCAGTAGAAACCTGGACAGGATTCGCATTTCAGTTGCTACTCCTCCACCCTCAAACCTCATTCTTCACTGCACGGCCCGTGAGCTACTGGCAGCCCCTGGTGGCCTAATGCGTGGCCCCTGACGTGTGGCTAATACACAAATGTGAAAACACCCCATCATAATCCACCATAAATGCTATCAAATTGACCCAATGATTTCAAATGAGTGTTCCAACGCGAAGCGTAAAAGTAATATAACTACTCAGGATACGGTTGAAGTATTCAAATAATTTTGCTTGCAGCCCAGTTAACCACAACGAAGAAGAGTATGTGAGGGCGGGGTCTAATAGCAGACATTATTGAGTCCTGTAGGCGGTGTGGCGGCTCTCACACTGATGTCTTATTGGCAAAAGTGGCCCCCCTCTTAAAAAAAATAGCAAAAATCACTGCTCAAACCAATCCAGGCACAGTCAGGTGAGCCTTATTCAACAGAAAAATATATAAATATATAAAAAACACCGAGATAAAAAAGGTTAAATAATTTTGGCTGCCAGACCATGTGTCCAATCAGTTTGAAATTTAAAACAAATTCCCCATCACTACTAGATCATAATTGTGAGGTTTCACATCGATTGTTTCAGTGCTTCGAGAGAAAACATTATTTAATATTTTTCTTCAATCCAATAGGGCTGCCAAACCATGTGACATATGACGTCATTTTTGTGAACCTTTTGTTCCTCATGGATAGGCAGGCATAAATGTAGTTTCATTCGATTTGTTGAGCCACTTCAGAGAATATTTTTGAATTTTTTTTTTTTAAACAATATGGCTGCCAAATCACATGACCGATAACGTCATCAATTTTTTTTCTGTGGATTATTTTATCCCAAGATGACCCTCAAAAATTTTCATACTGATCAGATGTGGTGTTCTACATATGTAATTATGTCGTCAGAACGAAAGCACCTATGATATTGTAAAAAAAATCACTCATTCCCCATGAGGAGGACTTGCCATGTGCCAAGTTTCATTTTTTTCTTTGGTGCAGTTTCAGAATTACAGAGGTCAAAAGTTTTTCCGTTTTTTCCAACATGGCTGCCACACTACGTGACCTATGACGTCACAATTATCAACAAAATACACGACATGAGGAGTCGCACTGATGGTGAAAATTTAGTCTCAATCCGACAAATGGTTGTGAAGAAAAACACGAAAGTTCTGTTCAGACAAACACAGACAGACAGACAGACAGACAGACAGACAGACAGACAGACAGACAAACAAATGGACCCAAATGCAATACCCTCTCATCCGGCGAGGGTAATAATGCAACTATCACAGAACATGGTTATACGAGCTGCTTGAGAAGAACGGTACTGAAGTGCCAGGCGGAGACAGGCCCTTCAGCTAGTATTAAACAAAAGGATAAATTCTGATCGTAAATGCGCCATAACGCTGACGTCATGAGCATCAATATGGATCAGCAGCTCTGCTTTCATTTATGTGTAACCATAAATCTCATTTTTCAAAGACCTGAGTGCCATACAAATGCATTCATAGTTTGGAAGTGAGGTGTTGGCATAATTTATGTGCATGACATCAGCGTCATGTTGTATTTAGGGTCAGTGTTGCTCCTATTGTTCCATTTATCCTTCCTGACTTTATCCTCACCTCTTAACTGGTGATCAGCAGAACAGAAACAATGTATCCGTGTGGCAGACAACGCTTGTTGCTAACAGATCGTGCAGCATTTGTTGTTATGGGACTTGACCTGAACCTTACAGCCTCATCAAGTTAGGGGTTCGAGATATATAACTGCAGGGGAGGGGAAAGAGAACAGACATTTCGAGTGGCTATTCCACAGACGGTAGAAGAGGAGGGGGGTGATAACCGAAAGTTTCACCTGGTCACTCCGGCAGGATTTTCATACAAACCCACCTATCTATTTATTTGGTCATCCATTGGAAGCGATTCACGCTCTTGAATTTATCGGCCTCTCCAGTAGCCATGACATTTCCTGGGCTGACCACATAGCATTGTGGCCTCCAAAGCCAACTGCAGATTGGGCAACCTCCGTCGATCCAAGCCTTGCCTTAGAAAATCAAAGCTACTTACACTCTACAAGGCCCTTGTGTATCGCTCAATGGAGTACTTCTCTCCCCTATCTCGTGCTATCCCCAATCTAGTGCCACAGCATCCCATCTGTCTTTCTTGGATTATTTAGAACTTAAAGCTCTCAAAATCATTGGACTCTACCGTGATGAGGCCATCAAAGCACAAGGTCTGTAACTTTCACATTGCAGGCAGGTCAGTGGTCTCTGTTTTTTTTTTTAACTCCATCTTCTCCAACATTACTGCCATCAACTCCAATCTTACTTTTACTCAATCTTCTCCAAGTAGGCAGGGAGCGTCGGAGGACTGAGAGAACTTTCTCAGTCCTCCGACCCCCCCTCTCTACTCGAGGAGGCACATGTTCTTATTGTAACCCCCTTCGAGTTAAACTTCCAATAGCCAGGATCTTTTCTTTTCCAGGCACATCTCTTTTACTCCTTGCTTCTACCATCTATGGAACCAACTTCCATAGGCTGTTCTGTCTCACTCTTCCCTCTAGGGCTTCAAGCAAGCAGTACCCTTCCATCTTTTGACATCTCCAATTCTGTCACATGATCTTTATTACCTCATTAACCTTTTCCGAAGCCAACCAACCATCTTACTAGTTTCAGTGTCCACCCCCCCTCCCTTCCCCTGCCTCTTTCCTCTTTTCCCTTGACATTTGTCTCACTATCCACTCCACCTCTCTCTTCCATAAGCCTCGCTCCTGAAAATGGTGAAAGTATCAGGGAAATTATTACATAACCTGACATAACAGGTAATGATGGCTCTAAATGTTACCACAGAAGGCAAATCATGATAAAGAAGGATGTAATCGGTCATCTTGGACTAATTCACAGTTTCCAAGGTGTTGACCCGATGGATCTATCGAACCCCACATGTGAATAATTTCTCAGTCTGGTAGTTCATGAAACACCGATAACCAAGTAGGAGTCAGCACCACAATCTTCGAAAACCTCAAGGGCATATAGATTTTAGACCGCATCACCCATTTCAGGTCATCATTACATCAAACTGATCATAGTACGAGGTGATGAAGCAAACCATAACAACGGCCTAGACAGTCTGCATTGGACCATCCCAGAGGATATATTTGCAGTCCAGATTTGTCAATGCACCAATCGCTGCATGCAGGTAGACCAGGTATACCATTGAGGTTGATGCTTGAAGTACTGTTTGACTATACTGTACTGTATCCACTTTTTTTAGTTCCACGAATATTTCGATCGTCTATGGTCATTGAGACGGATCTTTACAATTCCTTTCCTGATTTTGAATGCATAAACGGATTCGATATAAATTATGGATTAACTTAAAGTAATGCAATTTTCATGTCCTGTGTCCTTTTAAATGCGATTTATTTTTTCTGCAATGACTGTGGATCGTTGTGGGGGAAAGCAGGGGTGAGGGAGGGGTAGGGGGTCTTATAAATTAATCGCACAAAAGAAGAAAAAAAACATCACAAAGATGTTATCGAACCACGGACTTTACCGTCACACCCATCATCACTGGACAATATGTACGGGTGGGGAAACTCGAGACGGGGGGGGGTCGCATCTCGGATCATGCCGTATTTTAAAAGATTGTCCAGCCAGCTGTCCAATAAACATCACATAAAAAGGAAGGAATGTGTATTGTCACCAGACTTCAGGTCAATTACAATCTTCAATTATATATACTAGTACGGGCCCGTAGGGGCAGGCCCGAAGGTGCGTAAACAACGACTGGATTGGGGCATTATTTCAATTAGATTGGACCAACCGTATCATAAATGGCCATAACTTGGGAAACATACTCAGGTCCCCAGCGTCAATGGACGACATATCAAACGAAGAAGAATTGTGATGCCCCCTCTCTCTCGCCCCTCTCGCTCCCCCGTAGTCTCGCCCCTCCTCTCTCCCTCTCCTCTCTCGCCCCCACTCTCACCCCCCTCTCTCGCCCCTCCTCTCTCCCCCTCTCTTGAATTGTTCTAGGAGAGGAGAGGAGAAAAACGAAAAAAAAACTGCACCTCTGTATCTCAGAACCCACAACAAAAAAAGTGAAACTTTGCACACAGCAAGTACTCATGGAGAATGAGTGTGATTTTTATGACGTCATAGGAACCTTCATTATGACGTCATAATTGCAAATATAGAATGCTACATCCGATTAGTTTGAAAATTTTTGAGGGTCATCTCGGGATAAAAGGTCCAGAAATTTTTTTTCATGGCGTCATTGGTCACGTGATTCAGCAGCCATATTGTTTTAAACAAAAAATCTTCTCTGAAATGGCTGAACCGGTTATCACTGCCATCAGTTTTGAAGTGGAAGTTCTAATTATGTCTCTTATTAATTACATAACACACCAGCACATCAACACCAAACAACATACCACACAAAACAAGTCCTGGCGAGAGTCTGCGATCTCTGATTGCTCTTTTTCTTGTTACACCTTGTATTTTAACCTTTTGTACAAAACAAAACAAACTAGAACAGCACTCGGTAGAGCGCATACCTCCGCCACATAATGCCTGATCCACGAGAACATATCGGGCCCAATAACTTTTTGAGATATTGTGCTTTTCTCGTTTTTGGTTCAATCTCTCAATGCCTGGTGTTGGCTTAATGGTTAGGGTGGTGGGCTTTGGATCCTAGGGTCCTGAGTTCAAATCCCGCTCAG
>NC_140961.1:37477480-37484980 GCF_056783735.1 Eptatretus burgeri
GCATCGGTGCCCATGAGTGGCGCGAGATGACGGTGATGCGATGGTGGCGAGTTGTGACGGTAAAGGTCGTGGCGGTTGTGGTGAAGCGGCGTTGTGGTTGGTGGTTGTTGTTGTGGTTGTGATGGTAATCATGGCGGTTGGTCCAAAATAAAGATAGTAAAAGAAAAACGGCTATCCTGAAGAGTCGCAGCTCGCATAAATGACATGTATTCCCACTAGACAACGGGTCTGGGCCTAAATACACATGCACTTACCGAGATACCTCACCTAAGGGACCTGAATGGTGGTTTGCGAATTTGGTAACCACAACACTACCCCCTCCCCTTTTTACAGACTCGTCCCGAGTCGTCAAATTTTCGTGTGCCATCATGTGTAGTTTTCCCCTAGTACATTTTACCTACGGATCCCTGAGTGCGACATTCATGGTATTCGTGTCCCCAAAATAAATAACCTGAGGGCTGCGTAACTATCTAAACAAACTCACTCACACGGACGACTTAAATAAAATTGCCGGCGCTAAGACAAACATGCCGGGGGCGCACTCATATTTACAGTACATCTTAACCTTAACTTACAAATTTTACACTAAACCATGGCCCAGGATCACTGAACTCTGCAAAAGAAAAGCAGTTAGCAGGGAGCCAGGCTGCCCACATGCAGTCTCTGGCTCAAACAATGCAGGTGACAGGGAACGTGGCTGGCTGCTCACACGCAGTCCAAGGCCTTCCCTTTTGAACTGAACGCAGTGAACCACAACGGTGCATGGGCTGCACAAACGCAGTCTCCGTGCCAGCTCAAGTGGCACACGCAATGAGCACAACGAATGGATGCATGAACACAAACACGGTGCACGGGCCGCCACTGCAGGCCCGTGTTGTAGCTGCCAACAGGGCAGTTCTTGCGGCTTGCAAACTGTTGCCTTGCGGATCCTGGCGCACATGGAAATGAACAGGGGGGGGGGGGCAAAGCAAAATTGAACGGGGCTGGTGAATGTGGGCAGTGGGCATGGCATGGCAAAGGCGGCAGGCAAACACAGCCCACAGAAGAAGGCCGCTGCAGGCAAACACAGCCGGCAGATGAAGGCCGCTGCAGGCAAACATAGCGGGCAGTTGAACTGACCGGCACAGGCCTTGAAGCAAACACGGCCAGCCGATGGCACAGGCCTTGCAGCAAAACAACAGCTGCCGATGAAGTTGGCCGGCCTCCGCCTTGAAGCAAAACACGGCCAGCCGATGAAGTTGGCCAGCCTTTGCCGTTCAATGGAGGTTGGTGGAGGGAGTGCGGTGGTGCTGGCCACTTGGAAGGCGGGCTCGGACCTACCTACCTGTCTCCCTCCCAACCTATCGCCTTTGCCTGTCACTGTACATACCCACTCCCTTAATTTGTCAAACCCCAATTTAGCCCCAACTTATTTTTTTATTGTTTTTATTTTTACTTCCCCACTATAAATCGTCCCCTAACCCCCTTTATCGTCCTTGTTCGGCTAACCTATTCTGTCACCTAGCCTACTCCCAACCCCTACGTTCCCTTCCCGGAGGGGAATAAGGGAGAGCTAACGTCCTGTGTCGAGGCCCAACGAAGCCTCAGAATGGCCTCCCCAGAGTTCGGCGATCTATAACCAAAGTGGGTCCAGCGGCCCACAACGACAGCGAGGGGATGGATGGTGCGGAGGGGTACATCTCCTAATCTACCCTAACCATTTAACTGTTAAACTACCCCGGGGCTTTCAACAAGCGCCTCTCGCTTAAACTATTGGTTCTAACAACCCAGATTCCCGTCGCCTGTGTTGGTGTCCTTACAATTTCGGGCCTCGCCCCCCCAATTTTCTCTCCGTGCCCTCACACGGTCTCCTGGCTGGGACACGTGGCTCCCTTTGGCAGGCACGACCCTCTGCCGAATCTCCCGCTATGGCACCCCGGGCACTACACTGCCTCCGAGCCTACCAGCTCCCTAACACCGGGGAGTGCCCCCATGGCACCTCCCCTGAACCGCACACGTGGCAGGCCGGCCTCCCGGGCCCCTTTCCGAGGGTCACCCGTGCCCACAACACTGCCCACGCGGCTAATGGCGCCCCGGGCCCCCGCACCAAGCAGGCGCACCCGTGCCCACTACTCTATCCCGGCCCCCCATGGGCCCATGGCCTACCGCGGCCGACTAGCCTGGTGCCCGGGGTACCCACTCAGCGATACTCACCTTTCGCAGCCACGCTCCCAAGCCCGTCAACAGGGCTCCTGCACCCCTCCAAATGGGTCTCGAGCCTACTTTCCCACCAACAACAAAACAACCTCCATTTTTCAATTTGACTAACCCCGCTAACTCACTTTACTCTGACCCCGGGGTCCCTTGGGCGGGAGTCACTCCTCCCCCCAATCACTCATCGCACCATGCATTCCCCATTCACTCCACACACACAGACCCGCTGGCCTCACTCACTCAACAAGTACTCACCTCACAATTCACCAACTCTTCAACACACACACCACTGAACTCTGCCATTCTTCTAACTACATCCCCTAACTAACTCGTGCTCCCACGTCGTCCCTTAAACTAGTAGCACGTTCCTTTTAACACTACGTAGCTAAGCTACGTCCCCACTACACATCCAAAGTCTGTCTCTGTCTCCAAATCATCTCATTAATCAATTTCCCCACCTAAATCTGGCTACAATCCCTCTAACTAATCCATTCCACGGACTCCATGAGGACTTACCCCTGCCCCATGAAGTCGGTCTAACTAAGCTAACCCTTCCCCCTAACTAGTTTCCATCCTGTGCCCAGGGTAAGGGGGTCTTTCACCCCTTCCCCAGGAATCCTGTACACCCGAAAGTGAGGCTTGTTTTTTCTTTTTTTCATGCGCAGCACCTGCGCGGCAACTCAGAGCTCGCGCACTTTACACCTGCCCGTGACGTCATGCAGCTGCACGTGTTCCTCGTCCCTCCTTGGACGGGACCATCCGGCAGAGATACCCCTCCTGCCGGATTCCAACCACACGTGCAGCCATGACGTCACCGTGCACAAAAAAAAAAAAACACAAGCCCCACGTCTCGAGGGGTTTCCCACGCGAACACATGTGCTTTGCCCGTTGGAGCCGAACACACACGATCGCGTGGAGAACCCGTCCGGTCCAAATCCGTTTACCTGCCTAAACTTTGTCCGTCCGCGGGATCGGCAAATCCACCGCGTGCGTTTCCGGACCGGGACTTCACTCTCGCAAGCGAGCACGTGGTGGTCTCGTGCGTTGCACAGCACGAACCGCGTGCTCACTGCTGGGCGAACCCGGCACGGTCCTCGAAACAACCACAGCCGCTACTCGGCTTTCGTTCCTGTCATGTCGCCGTCGTCGCCATTCGACCCACGCACACCTGCGTGTTACGACGCACACAGTCCACTCCATCACATTCACACGGGGAGACGCGGCTGCGTGCTCCCGCATGCCAACCGACATCTCCCTTACATACCGCTCTCTCACACACACGGTCTCCCTTGCACACAGCGACCTTGCACACGGCCGTTCACTCACGCGTGCGGGGGCACTCACCCGCGGTGCCTCACTCGCACTCCGTGCCTCATCCACACACGCGGGGGCACTCACCCGCGGTACCTCACTCATACTCCGCGCCTCACTCACACACGCGGGGGCACTCACCCGCGGTGCCTCATCCATACACACGGCGACACTCACACACGCGGTCTCTTCCACACACGGTGCCTCACCCACACACGCGGGGGAACTAACCCGCGGTGCCTCACTCACACTCCGTGCCTCATCCACACTGGCCGTTTCATCCACACACACGGCCTCACTCACACACGGTGCCCCATCCACACCCGGCGTGCTGGGAAGCACGCACTCTGGCACCATCGCCACCACACCACTCACACACGGGGTCGCTTCCACACACGGGGACGCACTCACGCCTTGCACCACACACACAGGGACAACTACACTGGGGATTCGTGTCCCCACAAGGGTCTCCGGGGCCTCTATACCCCCCAAGCTCTCCGTGCACCCGTCCACAGCACTCCTCCTCTCAACCTCGCAAAGCACGACCGAACTCACCTGGCCGTGACTCGCCTCAAGGGGGCAGACTCCCTCCCCTCGTTCCTGGAGGAGGTCATCCAGCTGCTCGCACCGGGTCCCAACACGCTCCGCGAGCTCACCCCCATTGTCCTCCACTACCTCCGTGTGTGTGTGCGCGTCACTTACCCCGTCTTCATCGTGTTTATTGGTCTCTGCTTCTTTCTGGCGTCTTTCCCTTATCTTTATGTAGGTCAACCTTGCTTTCTCTTTAAGTCGCTCCCGTCCTTCCCTGTTTTTCACTCCTTGCTCTTTCACGATCTCCGCGTACCTCATCCTTGCTTTCCGTATTAATTGTTCTTTTCTCTCCCTCCCAATTACTTTCACCTCGTCTCTTGTCTCCCGAATTACTTTTTCCTTACCCGCCTCCACCGCGGGCCTGTCAGCCGTTGCACCCCCTTCCAGCTCGTTTGTTCCGACACGTGGAGTCGCCATTTTAAGTTCCCTGCTCACGGCCTTCATGCCCGCCTGCAGGCATCGGCCCATGTTCTGCGTCTCACCCCGGAGCTTTTTCGTTTCTTCCTTCATGTTTGTTTCCATTTTAGTTTTCATGCGTTTTATTTCGTTTGTGAATGTATCCATCTTTTCGTTTATTTGTTTGTTCATGCCTTTCATTTCGTTTTTTATTTCATTTGTCATTGCCGCATTCATTTGTGCCAGCATGGTGAATAGCTGGGCCATGTCGGATGCACTCAAGTGAGCCGTTTCGGCAAGGGTTGGGGAAGGGTCTTGGTGGAGAGGGGGGGGGGAGGTGTCATACACCGCGGCCGCTGCCGCACCCACCTCGGGCCCTGGGTTCAGTTGGGCGAGTCCGTGTTCCTGCACAATCAACATTTCCTGCTCGGGGATTCCATCCTGGACCATGGACTCTACATTATTACACATATACATTTCTAATACCCCCGGCTCCCGCTCGCCTTGAGACGCCATCTTGCTTCTCCTGAAGGGTTAATTTAGCTCGCTCGTAATTTGGAGGGAATCGGGGGTCGCTTCTCTCACCCCTGGACCGATTCCCGTGAATTTAGCCGGAGACAGGAGAGCCTGTTTTCCTTTTCTCCGATACCAGTGCCGCGAGGAGGGCGATGGATTTGTATCCCACTCCTGACACCAGTGTTGCGGATTTCGCGCCCGCCGGCGTGCTGACGGCCACGTAACTCGAATCGCGGCACGTCGCCCACCGGACGGACAATCCAGTCGTGACCCTCTCGGACTAACGCCGGGAACCAGTCACGGGTGGACCTTTCGGTCTCACCGCGATCGAGCCAATCAGCCCCCGCGTGGGATAGGGTCGCTCGCCAAATTCGAACTAACTAAGTACCCACGCGGAGGGTAGACCAGGCGATCGCACCTCGCCGCAGGTCGACTTCGGACACGGGCCACTTAAGCGACCCGTTCCATACTATCAGAATAACCGAGCGGTGTTATCGTCGACCTCGACGGTTCGATTAATTATCGGGCGTATTCAGCCCACTACCAACCCTTTACGTGAAGCAAGATGGGGATTCAATGGAGGAAAAGACGAAGCGAAGCGTGAGAACAGTTCAACAATAAAGCACATTTATTCGCGGCACACGGGAAGCACACAAATACAATTCCACCAAATGCACACAAAAAAAAGAAAACACACTTCCATTTACACAAAAAGCAAATATAAAAGTGAAAACACAGTGCAGAGCTAATACCGACTACCGAGCACACGGCAACACTTATACAATTCTACTTCACAGACGGCGCCGACAACACATACCCAAAACCAAGGAAAAGAAATACCCTCAAGAATGAGGCGGGCCTGAGGCCGAGACCGGGTCGGGCCTACCCGTCTGGTGATGAGACGCGGAGCGGCGATGGCCCCGCAACCCGCGGGCCTCGTGGACGGTGTCTGGTAGGGGGTGGGAACGGGGCCCCCTTGGTCGCACTATCTCAGCGCGGGGGGAAACAGGAGGGGGTTGCTGATGCTCGGGGTATAGAGGATCTTTATTATCCCTGGTGTGCGTCTCCACCTCGGCCAGGTCGCGCTGCCGGCCTCCCTCGGGCGTGCAGCTCCTGGCACCGACGCGAGCACCCCCTCCCTCGTCCGACTCTCTTCAGCTTCTCCAGCCACTGCAGGCTTCGGGCTCCAGACTTCCACACTCGTCCCCTCCGTTCCGACTCCTTCTCGTTCTCGTTCTCCTTCTCGTTCTCGTCCTGCTGACTCCTTCCCGTTCTCGTTCTCCTTCTTCTGACTCCTTCTCGTTCTCGTTCTCCTTTTTGTTCTCGTTCTCCTTCGACTCTCTCTCGTTCGGACTGACGAACACCGTCCTTTTATCCCCCCGTAACTTCGCCTTTGACCCCCTCCCTTTGACCTTTCACCTCGCTCCCCATTGGCCCGAGAAAAAGTGGGCGTGAAGGCTTTTTGATCCACAAATTTGCATATATCGATCGCCCTGGGGGCGGGGCCAATTCGCCCCTCGCTCACCGATTGGACGGCAAAAAGTGGGCGTGTGTCGTTTTTGATCCGTTTTTGAAGCACAAAATCCGTGATTTTGTACACGCTGTTCAACGTGCGCCCTACACGAGTCCAGCATCGGTGCCCATGAGTGGCGCGAGATGACGGTGATGCGATGGTGGCGAGTTGTGACGGTAAAGGTCGTGGCGGTTGTGGTGAAGCGGCGTTGTGGTTGGTGGTTGTTGTTGTGGTTGTGATGGTAATCATGGCGGTTGGTCCAAAATAAAGATAGTAAAAGAAAAACGGCTATCCTGAAGAGTCGCAGCTCGCATAAATGACATGTATTCCCACTAGACAACGGGTCTGGGCCTAACTACACATGCACTTACCGAGATACCTCACCTAAGGGACCTGAATGGTGGTTTGCGAATTTGGTAACCACAACAATATATTTCTCTCTCTCAGAAACTTGTCTTCTGATTGTATTGTGGCTTTGGGTCGACTCGACTCCTGTCAGAGTTTCCTCCAGTTTCCAAGTGCCTTTTGATGGTGTAGGAAACTCTACTCACTGACACCTTGGCTTCTTTGCAATTTATCTAAAGGAAAGACCTACACTTTTAAGGGTTTTAATGATCTGTCTGTCTGTCTTCCTTTGTTGTCTTTTTCTCACCATTATGATACCAATATACTACTTCCTGCAGTGCAATATTGTCCAAATGATGCTTCAGAGGGTGCAGCAACACAGTCTGTTCCAACACTGCTTTATACAGACAGAGGGTTTGTAACAAATCAACAAAAGTTGGGACACCTTTAGGAATTGTGGGCATAAACTTTCAAGGCTTAATTTACTTCAATTGCTGCAGAACAGCTGCAGTTGCTAACCCATGACTTGTTCCTTGAAAAGGGCCTTTTTAACAACTCTGAAATTTACATTATTTTTTGGTTTTTGGTAACCTAAACTTTTTTTTAACCTCTGGCAGTTTACCGCTTAGCTTTGT
>NC_140961.1:37492480-37524980 GCF_056783735.1 Eptatretus burgeri
AGCACATGGTATATCAAATACGACCCTCTTGTGCTTTTCTCAGGTCTGTCTGCGTCGTATCCAGTTAACCGTGATCACACAGGCAGGATGGCTGGGTGTCACGACATGGAAATATGACGTCAAATAGTCGGATTTGAATATAATTTTCTCTTTCAACGAGAAAATATTTCGAGCGATTGAGGAAAGTCGGCGTTTACACAAAGTCCAATGAAAGTGCTTTGACATCGAAGAATGCAGGAAGGTCAGATCCGCGATGTCTGCATAATCTTCAGAGGATAAGAGAGCTTCAGATTGTCCGAAGGTGGCTGCGGAGGTTGGAGAATGAGTATGGTGTTTTGCGGGGAAGTGTGTTGATTTAGATAATGAGGAAGGTGTTGTCCGAGGGGTCTGCGGGGTTCGGAGAATGGCGATGATTTTGTGCATGGGGTCGGTGGTCTGTGTAGTTGGGAGAATGAGGATGGTGTTGTCCGGATGGTCTGCAAATTTAAAGAATGGGAATAGTGTTGTCCGGATGGTCTGTGGATTTAGAGAATGAGAATGGTGTTTTCCAGACGGTCTGATATCAGGTCAGGTCAGATTAGATCTTTAACTTGCTACAGATACCATGTAAACCTGTACTAACCTGTTCCATGGTTGGGTTGTCAACGACTAAAGAATCTTTCCCACCAAGTTTATTGGTGAGGAGGGTGTATGACATAGACACCCAGTAGGATTAAGAACAAAACCTGTCAAAAGGCGGAGAAGCTCCTTGTGAGCCAACGGCCATCTATATCGAGTGCACAACTGTGTCTGAGGATGTCCTGCTGCAGTTGAGTTACTCTTATTAGGAGGTTGAAGGCAGGATTTGCACTCTGGCCACCGTAAAACCCTTCATTCCACAAAACATTCCAGAAGCATGAAAAAAAATCTGAAAGCCCACTCAGTGGGAGTACCTCCTGTGCAGCTGCCCTGCGAAGGGCAGCTCACCGGATGACGGGATTGGGGCAAAGCCTTCGGGACCCCCAATCTTTGCTAATAGGAGGGAAACCACCAGGTAACCTTCCCGGGTCAGATTGCAGTAGTGTGTGTAGGGGGTGGTGCTGAGGTGTCATCCACCAGACTTCTTGGGTTAACCAGAGGTGGTCCCTTCGGGTAGGTGCCTGGAATGTCCTATCCCAAAGAGAGGACGATCACCTGTCTCTGTTATCTGAGCTCAAGCGTATGGACATTGGTATTGAAGCACTCTCTGAGGTTCGGAGACCGGATTGCGGCGAGATCATGGCAGGTGGTTACACCTACCATTGGTCTGGTTGCTCTGATGGTTACCATGCCCAATGAGTTGCTGTAGCCTCGGCTGGGATAAGTTCAATAAGCTGACTCCAATGATAACTGAGGTAACACCAGTCAACGAGCGTATTATGAGACTCAGCATTCGTCACTTCATGGGTGTCATTTCCCTCGTCTCAACATATGCTCCGACTGAGGCGAGTGATTTCACTGTGAAGGATACATTCTATGCCGCGCTCGAGTGTGTGGTTGATCAGTGTCCCAGGCGAGATACTCTTCTAGTCTTGGGGGATCTCAATGCAATGACTGGAACTGATAGGGATGGTTATGAGACATGTGTTGGTCCCCATGGGTCTGGAACTATAAACCAGAAAAGCACTAAGTTCCTTGGCTTTGCAAGAAGTCATGGACTTCGGGTGGCTGGTTCATTGTTTCAGCACCCACAGGCTCAACGCTGGACTTGGTATTCCAACACTGGCAGTGCGGCAAAGGAGCTTAACCATGTGCTCATTGATGGTCGCTGGAGGATAATCCAGAACTGCAAGGTCGACCGCAGCGCTCAGTTCCTCAATACTGACCACAAGCTTCTTGTGGCGACTCTGAAGTTGTCGCTTAAATCCAGGAGAATGGTACCATCGCAGCCGAGGCTGGATGATGGCAAGCTCAAAGATGAGAGGGTAGCTGAGGAGTTTGTGAACAGGCTGAGTGGAGATTTGGGGGGGTCTGGGTGCTTTGGGGGATCCTGAAGAGTTATGGAGCACCTTCAGGACCACCGTCCTAGATGTTGCCGGTGGATGTCTTGGAACTCACCAGAGGGTGAAGAAGAATTTTGTCTGTTAAGAGACACTAGGTACCATTGACCAGAGCCACAGGGCCAGGTTGAATGGCAGAACTGAGCTGTTCCAGGGATCTAAGGTGTAAAAGTGTACGTGCACCAAGGGTGGAGAAGGAGGCCGACGTGCAAGGAATCTGTGAGGGGGAAGAGCATCACCTGTGGTCAAATGATTCTCGTCCTGCTTACAGGGGAATTTGCACATTGCTTTCCTCCAAGCTTGTCCCTCGGTGTACTGCAGTTAGAGAAAAAGGTGGTGGGCTCTTGACAGAGGAGTCCAAAGTGAAGGCCCGCTGGGCTGGTTACTTTGAGTGGCTGTACCAGGCTGATCCACCAGCTGTCGAGTTGGACGTCAGAGGTGTTACAATCCCAATTTCTGACCCTCCAACCAACAGTGGTCGACCTTTCTTTGTGGAAACAGGCTGGGGTGAACCGGGTGAAATGAGGTAAAGTTCCTGGGATCTGTGGCATCCATGCTGAACTTCTCAAGACTGGTGGAAATGCTGTACTCGTGTCGTTGCATGCAGTTCTGTGCCCTGCCTGGAACACAGGCATCATCCAAACTGACTGGAAGAGGGGCCTTGTTGTCCCTCTCTGGAAAGGGAAGGGTGATCGCCAAGACGGCAACAACTACCGAGGGGTGACGCTGCTCTCTGTGCCAGGCAAGGTCTTTGCTCGGATAATGCTTGATCGGGTTCGCCACCATCTGCTTGAGCACCAGCGTCCAGAGCAGTCAGGCTTTACACTAAAGAGGTCAACGATTGACCATATCCTTGCTCTTCGGGTCCTCATCGAACGCAGACGAGAGTTTTGACAGGGGCTGCTTGCAGCCTATGTTGATCTCTGTAAAGTGTTTGATTCAGTGAATTGGGATGCCCTCTGGAGGATTCTTGGTCTTCATTAGGTGCCACCAAAACTGATCAATCTGATGTCTGAACTATACTCTGGTACTGAGAGTGCTGTGAGATGTGGTGATACCATCTCTGACTTATTTCCAGTTGTTACTGTAGTTCGTCAGGGGTGTGTACTGGCCCCCACACTTTTCAGCACTTGTAAGGAATGGATTCTGGGGAGGATGTCAGAGAGATCAAGCTGCAGTGCATCGTTTGGGAATGTCAAGATCTCTGACCTTGATTTCACAGATGATGCAGTCATCTTTATGGAGACTCGAGATATCATTTTGGGGGCCCTCGAGGTGCTGAATAAGGAGTCGGAGCCACTGGGATTATGGGTTTTCTGGGTCAAAACTAAGATCTAGGCTTTCAATGCCCACTTGGATGCTGCTATCCTGTCTGTCCCTGTTTGTGGTGAGGATGTTGAGGTCATGGAGAGATTCATTTACATTGGCAGTGATGTTCATGTCTCTGCTGGCTGTGAGCCAGAGGTCAACAGACATCTGGGTCAGGCCTGGGGAGTCATGGATTCACTGGATAATGGGGTGTGGCACTGCCGGTACCTGTGCGGGAGGACGAAAGTCTGAGTCTTTAAATACTTGGTGCTTCCGGTCTTGCTCTACAGATGTGAGACTTGGACTCTGACCAGGGATCTGAGATGGAGATTTAATTGTTTTGGTACCAGGTCTCCGCAGAATCCTTGGCTGTCACTGGTCGGACTCTGTGTCCAATGAGCGGTTGCTGAGAGAGACTCAAATAAGATTTGTTACCTGCATAGTCTGTGAGTGTCAGCTGCGGCTGTATGGACATGTGGCTCGTTTTCCTGACGCTGATCCTGCTCACCAGATTCTCTCAGTGAGGGAGCTTCATGAGTGGAGGAGGCCTATGGGCTGACCATGTACCTCGTGGTGCAACAGGTTGATCAGCATCTCAATGAGATGGGGAAGGACCAGGCATCTGCCTGGGGGATGGCCAGACGGAGGCCCCTGGAGTACTGGTGGAAAGTGGACACAGTGACATGCTGCTCTGGCACATGCTCCCAAACCTGACCTGACCGGTCTGCGGATTTAGAGAATGAGAATGGTGTTGTCCGGATGGTCTGCGGATTTAGAGAATTAGAATCGTGTGATCTGGATGTCCTGCAGATTTAGAGAATCAGAAGGGTGTATCCAGATGGTCTGCAGATGTGGAGAATAAGAGTAGTGTTGTTGGGATGATCTGAGGATTTACAGAATGAGAATTGTGTTGTCCGGATGGTCTGTGGTTTTAAAGAATGAGAATGGTGTTGTCGGAATGGTCTGCGGATTTATGGAATTTTATGGTGTTGTCCGGATGTTCTGCAGATTTTGAGAATGGAGATGGTGTTGTCCAGATGGTCTGCAGATTTAAAGAATAGGAATGGTGTTGTCCGGATGATCTGCAGATTGAAAGAATGGGAATGGTGTTGTCCGGATGATCTGCAGATTGAAAGAATGGGAATGGTGTTGTCCAGATGTTCTGTGGATTTAGAGAAAGAGAATGGTGTTGTCCGGATGGTCTGCGGATTTAGAGAATGAAGATCGTGTTGTCCAGATGCTGTCTGGATTTGGATAATTAAAACGGTGTTGTCCGGATGGTCTGCAGATTTGGAGAATGAGAATGGTGTTGGCCGGATGGTCTGCAGATTTAGAGAATCTGAATGGTGTTGTCCAGATGGTCCGTGGATTTAAACAATGAGAATGGTGTTGTCCTGATGATCTGCAAATTAGAGAATGAGAATGGTGTTGCACGGATGGTCTGCTGATTTGGAGAATGAGAATGGGGTTGTCCGGATGGTCTGTAGATTTAGAGAATCAGAATTGCCTTGTCCAAATCGTCTGCAGATTTAGAGAATGAGAATGGTGTTGTCCGATGTGTCTGCGAAGTTGACACAGCCCTCATTAGCAGCATCGGAGTGACTAAATTGTCTCGTGAATAATACACGAGTCGTAGGGTAACGAGTCGAAGAGAGAAGATGGCGTGGCAAGCAAACATTGATTTTACTGCCACGAGCGCTCGTCCGGGACCACCGGTCAAACGAGCCAAATCGAAGGTGAACAGGTCTCACTTGGTGGCCAAGACCGCTCTGCCTCGTCACGCTGCGGTGCTGTGGTCGATTGGGCTGGATTGGACTCACTCTTTAAATGCTGACTGCATATAGAACCGCAAGAAGATATCTTTATCACCATTTTCATGCAACAATGACTTTGCTCGAGTATAAAAAGTGCCCGAATTAGGTCAAGATCCAACTATCAGTTAATGCTTTTTATCAAGTGAATTGTGTCAAGGTCAAATAATTGTTCTTTCAAGTGTCTACATTTCGCCTTGGGAATGAGGTGAAGGTCAAAGAACGGCCTTTCGTATAAACATTACTGTACTTGGAATTCTGATCATTATTAAGTCTGGGTCCAAATATAGCTTTCCATATATATATATATATATATATATATATATATATATATATATATATATATATATATATATATATATATATATATATATATATATATATATATATATATATATATAGAAATCGGAACTGATGTAAATTTGGTCAAGGTCAAATTATCACTTTTAAAAGTGTTACACAAGGAAGTTTGAACTAGGGTGCAGGAGGAGGCCATTCGGCCCATCATGCCGACAGCGCACGAACCCCAGTATCATCACCCATCCACACACAAGCTATACCGATAAGACCTGTTGTTTTAATCCGATAGGAAACGTTCTGAATTTCGCCAGTTTCCCGTTCTCAATTCTCATCCGAGCATTTGGCTCATGTTGCTGGGACCCCACGTGATCCCCGTATTCCGTGTCCATTTGTACACTGTACTGTCTCCCAATGTCCGTGAAAGTAAAGGTGAAAGTTTACACTCCTGTCTCCTTATGTCCTTGTCCTGCAAGTACAAAGCATGTGCAAGGTCCTCAATGAGCCTTTACACTTCAATGTAAGAACAAATTTGAATCTTCTAACTTTGGAAAATGTATCCTTAAAGTGAAATCATATTTATTTTATCTTGGGAAAAATGAGCATGATGATAACCACATGGTTTGCGGATTGAAAGATTGAAAAATTTGTTGTCCGGATGGTCTGCGGATTTCGAGAATGAGAATGGTGTTGTCCGGATGGTCTGTGGATTTAGAGAATGAGAATGGTGTTGTCTGGATGGTCTGCGGATTTAGAGAATGAGAATGGTGTTGTCTGGATGGTCTGTGGATTTAGAGAATGAGAATGGTGTTGTCTGGATGGTCTGTGGATTTACAGAATGAGAATGGTGTTGTCCGGATGGACTGCGAATTTAGAGAATGAGAATGGTGCTGTCCGGATGGTCTGCGGATTTAGAGAATGAGAATGGTGCTGTCCGGATGGTCTGCGGATTTAGAGAATGAGAATGGTGTTGTCCGGATGGTCTGCGGATTTAGAGAATGAGAATGGTGTTGTCTGGATGGTCTGTGGATTTAGAGAATGAGAATGGTGTTGTCCGGATGGTCTGCGGATTTAGAGAATGAGAATGGCGTTGTCTGGATGGTCTGTGGATTTAGAGAATGAGAATGGTGTTGTCTGGATGGTCTGTGGATTTAGAGAATGAGAATGGTGTTGTCTGGATGGTCTGTGGATTTACAGAATGAGAATGGTGTTGACGGATGGACTGTGAATTTAGAGAATGAGAATGGTGCTGTCCGGATGGTCTGCGGATTTAGAGAATGAGAATGGTGCTGTCCGGATGGTCTGCGGATTTAGAGAATGAGAATGGTGTTGTCCGGATGGTCTGCGGATTTAGAGAATGAGAATGGTGTTGTCTGGATGGTCTGTGGATTTAGAGAATGAGAATGGTGTTGTCTGGATGGTCTGTGGATTTAGAGAATGAGAATGGTGTTGTCTGGATGGTCTGTGGATTTACAGAATGAGAATGGTGTTGTCCGGATGGACTGCGAATTTAGAGAATGAGAATGGTGCTGTCCGGATGGTCTGCGGATTTAGAGAATGAGAATGGTGCTGTCCGGATGGTCTGCGGATTTAGAGAATGAGAATGGTGTTGTCTGGATGGTCTGTGGATTTAGAGAATGAGAATGGTGTTGTCTGGATGGTCTGTGGATTTACAGAATGAGAATGGTGTTGTCCGGATGGACTGCGAATTTAGAGAATGAGAATGGTGCTGTCCAGATGGTCTGCGGATTTAGAGAATGAGAATGGTGCTGTCCGGATGGTCTGCGGATTTAGAGAATGAGAATGGTGTTGTCCGGATGGTCTGCGGATTTAGAGAATGAGAATGGTGTTGTCTGGATGGTCTGTGGATTTAGAGAATGAGAATGGTGTTGTCCGGATGGTCTGCGGATTTAGAGAATGAGAATGGCGTTGTCTGGATGGTCTGTGGATTTAGAGAATGAGAATGGTGTTGTCTGGATGGTCTGTGGATTTAGAGAATGAGAATGGTGTTGTCTGGATGGTCTGTGGATTTACAGAATGAGAATGGTGTTGACGGATGGACTGCGAATTTAGAGAATGAGAATGGTGCTGTCCGGATGGTCTGCGGATTTAGAGAATGAGAATGGTGCTGTCCGGATGGTCTGCGGATTTAGAGAATGAGAATGGTGTTGTCCGGATGGTCTGCGGATTTAGAGAATGAGAATGGTGTTGTCTGGATGGTCTGTGGATTTAGAGAATGAGAATGGTGTTGTCTGGATGGTCTGTGGATTTAGAGAATGAGAATGGTGTTGTCTGGATGGTCTGTGGATTTACAGAATGAGAATGGTGTTGTCCGGATGGACTGCGAATTTAGAGAATGAGAATGGTGCTGTCCGGATGGTCTGCGGATTTAGAGAATGAGAATGGTGCTGTCCGGATGGTCTGCGGATTTAGAGAATGAGAATGGTGCTGTCTGGATGGTCTGTGGATTTAGAGAATGAGAATGGTGTTGTCTGGATGGTCTGTGGATTTACAGAATGAGAATGGTGTTGTCTGGATGGTCTGTGGATTTAGAGAATGAGAATGGTGTTGTCCGGATGGACTGCGAATTTAGAGAATGAGAATGGAGCTGTCCGGATGGTCTGAAAATTTGGAGAACGAGAATGGTGTTGGCCAGATGGTCTGCGGATTTAGATAATTAGAATTGTGTTGTCCGGATTGACTGCGGATTTAGAGAATGAGAATGGTGCTGTCCGGATGGTCTGCGGATTTAGAGAATGAGAATGGTGCTGTCTGGATGGTCTGTGGATTTACAGAATGAGAATGGTGTTGTCTGGATGGTCTGTGGATTTAGAGAATGAGAATGGTGTTGTCCGGATGGACTGCGAATTTAGAGAATGAGAATGGAGCTGTCCGGATGGTCTGAAAATTTGGAGAACGAGAATGGTGTTGGCCAGATGGTCTGCGGATTTAGATAATTAGAATTGTGTTGTCCGGATTGACTGCGGATTTAGAGAATGAGAATGGTGTTGTCTGGATGGTCTGCAAATTTAGAGAACGAGAATGGTGCTGTCCGGATGTCCTGCGGATTTAGAGAATCAGAATGGTGTTGTCCGGATGGTGTGTGAATGTGGAGAATGAGAATGGTGTTGGTTGGATGGTCTGTGGATTTAAAGAATGGGAATGGTGTTGTCTGGATGGTCTGTGTAGGTAAAGATTGGGAATAGTGGTCTCAATTTCCCAATAAAAAAGGTGGTAGGAGGTTTTGAAACAAGGTTTCAACCTTGTTACTTGGGGAAAATTTTTTTTGCCCAGTGTGTTGATCTGTTCCGTTGCTTTGTAATTTGGCAAACTATATATAAATATTTTTTGACAAGTATGATCGCTTTCGTTTGTCTGTCCGCTCACCTTTAATCGCTTACGGGTCACAATTTTAAACCGATCTTCACAAAACTTCACCAAACGGTAGAGACGGTGGTCAGACAATGCTATTTCTTCAAAAGGTCGTCATGGGCCAAAGGTCAACAACTTTTACAAATTTCAAAAATCCTCAATTTTCATCCGAATGACTTCAAATTTGAAGATGATTTGCAGATCAGGTTACTGAATTCAATCACCAACTATGTTCGAGATCAACGTAGGTCAAAAGGTCAACATAAGCCAAATTTCTAAAACTGTCAATTTTCATCTGATTGACTTGAAATTTGAAGAGGATTTACAAATCAGGTCACTGAATTCAACCACCTATTATTTTTGAGGTCAACATCGACCAAAATGTCAACATAGGCCAAAAGGTAAACGTCGGCCAAATTTCTAAAATCCTCAATTTTATCCAAGGCAATTTCCACTCATGGCTCGCAGACTTCCTCTCCTGTCACAGTCAACGTGTGGCCCTTAATGGAATTATCTCATCCCCTCTTCCTGCCCAGGCTGGAGTTCCTCAAGGCAGTGTTCTGGACCCTGTTCTTTTTCTGGTTTTCATAAATAATCTCTCCGACTCTCTGGAAAATCCCCTTTATGTCTTTGCTGATGACTACCCTCTGACGTACCATCTGTCATCCCTCAGACCGGCAAGTAGCAGCTTCTTCGCTCACTGCAGATCTGGATAAGATCACAAGCTGATCCAACATGTGGAACATGTCTTTCAATCCGGACAAATCTCACACTCTCATGATGTCTCCCTGAAATGACCGTATGGAAACCCCCCACCCCCATCTACTTTCTCAACAACCCCCTTGAAGAAGTCCTTTCATTCAAGCTTTTGGATCTCACTATCTGCCATGATCTTTCCTGGGAAAGCCACATTTCCAAGCTGGCCTCCAAAGCCAGTCACCGACTGGGCATTCTCCATCGTGCAAAGTCCTTCCTTGGCACACTTGAGATCCTCATCACGTAAAAAGCTTTCATCCACAGCCTGATGGAGTACTGCTCTCCCCTCTGGACTGGTGTTTCCACCTCTCACCTTTCTCAGCTTCACACTGTGGAAACCAAGGCGTTCAAGATCATTGGTATCTCACGCGATGAGGCCGAGTCTTTGGAGTGGAAGGCCGGTGGTCTTTCTGTCTTCCACTGTCTCCTCTCCAGCCTCACCACCCCCCCCCACCATGCTCTGTCTGCGATCTGTCCCCCCCCCCCATATTTCCGCATGGTGCTCAAGGTTAGCCAGCAACCCCCTTCTGGTTTAACTCCCAAAATCTAGAATCACTGCTCACCTTCACTCTTTCATTCCTCTTTCCCCCCACCTTTGGACCAAACTCCCACACTCTCTTCAATCCCACTCTTACCTCCAGGTCTTCAAAACAGCTATTCACCACCATCTCTTATCTTCCCCCATCCAAAACCATGATCTTTTCTACCCCCGTAAATCCACCCCAAACCCACCTCCTTCAAATTCCCTGTTTGCTTTCCTTCCTGAAAGTTCCTGCAGTGTAAGGACTTGGAAGTCCCTGTGGTGTCCATCTTGTTTACTCTGTGTACCCCCACACCATCCCTCTCCGTTCTCTTACACTCTTCGGTCTTACACGAGCCTCGACATTGTATATATTGAAATTTTTAAAAAATTTAATTCGATTAACTTGATAATTTGAAGAGCATTTGCATATCAGGTCACTGAATTCAACCACCTATTATTTTTAAGGTCAAAAGGTCAGCATACGCATCATTTCTAAAATTGAGAGATAGGGCCAAATACTATACATATCATGATATCTCAAAAAGTTGTGGATGAGTTATGACAAAACTATGTGATTGAGTTGGTTTGGTGATAAGAACAAGCCGATTCGATTTTGATTCAGGTCTGGATCCAGAATCAGCCCATCAGTGTAATACATAACGTAAACTGTTCAGCCTGGTGGAGGTATGCGCTTTACTTCGTTTTGTTTTGCCAAGTGTCGCTCTGAATGATTTTTCCTTTGTTTGTTTGTCTGTCTGTCTTTCTGTCCACTCGCCTGCAGCCCAACCCGCTCAGCTGATTGTTATGAAACTTTCGGAGATTGTAGATACCGTCCGTGCGATGGTCAATTGACTGTCGACGTGAGGTCAACATGTCAAAGGTCAACAAAGGCCAAATTTCCAAAAATGTCACTTTTCATCCGATTGACTTGAAATTTGAAAACGATTTTCATATCAGCTCACTGAATTCAACCACCAATTACTTTTGAGGTCAACATAAGCCAAAGATCAATAACTTAAGTGCAATTTCTAAAATCCTCAATATTCATTGTATTGACTTGAAATTTTAAGAGGATTTGAAGATGTCACTGAATTCAACAACCAATTATTTTTAGGTCAAAAGGTCAACATAGGCCTGATTTCTAACATTTATAGGACTAAAAACTATATATACCATGATATCCAAAAATTTGTGGACGAGTTATAATAAAACTAGGTGGATGAGTTGGTTAGGTGACAAGAAAAAGCAGATGAGATTTTGGTTCAGATCCGGCCTATTAGTGGGATATAAAACGTAAACTGTTCAGCCTGACAGAGGTATGCGCTATACCGAGTGCCATTCTACTTTGTTCTGTTTTGCCAAGTGTCACTATGAGTGATTTTTCATTTGCTTGTTTGTCTGTCTGTTTGTCTGTGAGCAGGATTCTCAAAAAAGGTTATGGTCAGATTCGGACGAAACATGGGTGTGTTACAAGGACCAATTTATTCGATTTTGGTGAAGATCTGGATATGGATCTGGATCCAAGAATTTTTTTAATTTTTAAAAGTGATTCTTCACTATTGAGAGATGGGGCCAAAAACGATATATAGCACGATATATAGCACGATTGGTGGATGAGTTGTGTAGGTGACAAGTACAAGCTGATTAGGTTTTGGTTAAGGTCCAGATGCGGATCCAACCAATCAGTGGGATAGAAAATGTAAACTGTTCAGCCTTTCTCTACTGAGTGCCGTTCTCGTTAGGATATCAATTACAAATTCACTCCGAGCATCAACATTGCAGGGTGATGGAATACTCGCGTTATTGATTCGTTATTAAAGTACTCTTTGAACTGAAACCCTTCGTACCCACAATCTGAGATCTTCCCCAGTACAAAACCATGATCTTTTCTACTTCTGTTAACCCTCTCCAAGTCATCTGCTTTCCAAATTTCCAGTTTTCCTTTCTTGAGAGTTTGCGACTGTATCCCTGTGTCCCCACCCCTCATTCTTTCCCACAACCCTTATCTCTCCAATTCTCCCTCTATTTTGTCCATCAACCCTGATGTTGGTGCCCCCCCCACCCCCTCTCTTTCTACTGTTCCTTTTGATCTGCTACGTCCTGATCCGTTCTATGTTCAAGCTCCTCCACAAGCCTCGACTTTGTATACAAAGAAAACATCGTGTACAAATGGGTAAAAACGCAAGTCACTCGATTGAGATAGGAATACTAGATTCCCATGACTTTCTATTTGATCCTTCCACAACATTGTTCCTTCAATCTCTCACCCGATTTCCTCAAATAGCCAAGTCCAATGGGAGGGGCAGCGGTGCCGCTTAGTTTGGGTCAATAAAGGTGTGAATAATGTTCGGTGGGTTAGCCTGAAATAATGTAACACAACATGTATCAATTCATGCAGTTGAAAGCTTGCGGCCTATTGTGCCATCACTCGGTGTTTGAATCCATGAGGAATTAGAATGTGATGGAAACACTTTAGAGGTATACGGTGGGTACACCAGGTGCCACATCTCAGAGCACTTTAGCGTCCATCCCGGCACTCTCTCCATGCTGGATCGTCTGCATTTACTTGGTTTCATGGTGTAGAAGAAACTAAACATCTCATTTAATCGTGCACACAACCATCGGTTGGCAACCATTGCTGAGGGTTGTCATCCGATCTGTTGAGTTATCGCCCAGGGTTATCCTGTTTTGTGGGTTCTCGTCCTATTTGGTGGGTTATTGCCCAGGATAATCGTCCTATTTGGTGAGTTATCGCCCAGGGTTATTGTCCTATTTGGGGGGTTATCACCCAGGGTTATTGCTCGGGGTTACCGTCCTATTTGGTGGGGTATCGCCCAGGGTTATTGTCTTATTTGGTGGGTTATCGCCCAGGGTTATCGTCCTACTTGGTGAGTTATCAGCAAGAATTATCATCCTATTTGGTGAGTTATCGCCCAGGGTTATCGTCCTATTTGATGAGTTATCGCCCAGCATTATCATCCTATTTGATGGGTTATCACCCAGGGTTATCATCCTATTTGGTGGGGTATTGCCCATGGTTATAATCTAATTTGGTGGGTTATTGCCCAGGGTTATCGTCCTATTTGGTGGGTTATCGCCCACGTATATCGTCCTATTTGGTGGGTTATCGCCCAGGGTTATCATCCTATTTGGTGGGTTATCGCCCATGGTTATCGTCCTATTTGATGGGTTATCACCCAGGGTTATCGTCCTATTTGGTGGGGTATCGCCCAGGGTTATCATCCTATTTGGTGGGTTATCGTCCGATTTGGTGAGTTATCGCCCAGGGTTATCGTCCTATTTGGTGAGTTATCGCCCAGGGTTATCATCCTATTTGGTGGGTTATTGCTGAGGGTTATAATCCTATTTGGTGGGTTATCGCCCAGGGTTATCCTTCTATTTGGTGGGGTTATCTCCCACGGTTATCGTCCTATTTGATGGGTTATCGCCCAGTGTTATTGTCCTATTTGGTGGGTTATCGCCCACGGTTATCGTCCTATTTGGTGGGGTATCGCCCACGGTTATCGTCCTATTTGAAGGGTTATCGCCCAGGGTTATCGTCCTATTTGGTGGGGTATCGCCCAGCGTTATTGTCCTATTTGGTGGGTTATGGCCTTGGGTTATCGTACTATTTGGTGGGTTATGGCCCAGCATCATCATCCTATTTTGTGGGTTATCGCCCAGGGTTATCGTCCTGTTTGGTGCTACATTGCCCAAAAGGGGGAAAACACCCACTCGGTAAGAAATGGCCCATGATATCCACTATAACTCCGTCCTAGGCTTGACTGGGCCAATGAACATGTTCCTCTAGTTTGGATCTGGATTTCTCTCTTGGAATATTTATCTCCTGACCCGTTCACAGGGAATGAAGAACAACAATCAACTCACCCAGAAAATCCATCCAGCTTCTGTATCATATAAATCGGCCATAATGCTTGTCAAGAAGACCGTTTGGCTTAAATGGTCATGTAACTTCCACATAAAATTCACATCTGTACTGGCTGCTGTGCATACTTTGCAGCCTAATTACCTGTAGGATCAAATCCAGTGGTGACCAGAGAGGTTCCCTTCACCAGAGAGCCACTTCTGACACCATTTGTGATCGAAAATTACAACCTTTTGCTCGTGGTGTATTACGGACAATTATTATGGGATTGAGCCAAGTCTGTTCGGATTCTAAAGGTACCTTGTGGAGTAATGAAATAATAACGTTAAAAATTCTAAAAGGGGGGAATAAATTAGGACTGGATGGGCGCACAACCAAACGACCACATTTTCCTGGCATACGTCACCGCGACGATGTCAGAAAATCAATTAATTACCCGGCACGGGCCGCCCAAAACATGCAGACATTGGCGGCACCTTAATTATTAACGTGGCCTGGTGGCAGGGTGGCTAGCAAGCCCCACAACGGCCACGCCTGCACCACAGCAGATCACACCACCATACCCGCAGCGATCCCACACCACTACATCCTGCACCCACCATGCAATGTGTCATTATTATGCATCAACAACTGCACCACTAAATCCTGCACCAAAGAATGATGTCATACAATCATCAGTCAATGATATAGTCTGTAACATTAACACTCAGGTATAGGTTTGGCTGTCTGTCTTGGCTTGTAATGCTGCAGTGTTTTGGCTGTAAGGTAAGACCGCTTTTTCTTCCCCCTGGGCCCAGCCTTATGAAATGCTCGTGTGCCAGCCTGGAGGCTGCATCAGGAAAGCTAAGCCTTGCTTCAAAAGCTTTCATATCTTGGTGTAAGCAAAGCTGACCATTGTAGAAACTTTGTGTGTGTGT
This sequence comes from Eptatretus burgeri, assembly GCF_056783735.1. NCBI lineage: Eukaryota > Metazoa > Chordata > Myxini > Myxiniformes > Myxinidae > Eptatretus > Eptatretus burgeri. The sequence continues at coordinate 37,507,369 of NC_140961.1, forward strand.
GCGTAAGTGTGTTCTTTTATTGTTCCGCAACAACCTCACACAGGGCATACACGTGGACCCAACCCGCTATGACATCATACTGGAATCTAAACTTTGTTCCCCTTCTCCGGGTAGCGTGGCCGCGTGAAGGGCAGCTGTATGACAAGACAGGACAGTGTGGAGTGTGAGTGTGAGTGTATTACACACAAAATGGACCTCAAAAAGGTTACAGTGCTCTTGCTTAAAATAAAATAAAAAACCCAAACATAAACAAGAAGATCTACAATCAATTAGTGCACTTGTGCACACACATGGATGAGACAGGTCTGTTTATGGCAGCATCACAGAAGCCCAAATGCAGTCGCAGTAGAGTGTGGTCACGTGGGATTATAAATTGATCTGTTACAGTATATACATCCTCCTGCAATTTAAACGTTTTCCTACCTGAAGGTATTTCATCAACGCAGCGTCAAACCATTAAACTAAGCACCGATGGCAGGCAGCATTAAACAACTGAGAAACATCATCACATCAGTGGTGACAAAACATAACAAAGTAACACCTTTCCTTGAATAAAGTGGAGATAGAAACAAGAAGAGGAAACAACAACACAAAACAAGACAGGAAACAAACATATAAGAGGCGACCCGACAAATGACTCCGCATATCATTCGCGTCTGACGAGGTGGATGGACGAACGACATGCGAGAGGGCCTCAGGGGTACTCCTCGGTGCAGCACTGGCTGAGCGGTGCCTCGTGGTTTCATCGAAGTGTATAAACACATGAAAAATGTTTGTAAACACATCTGGTCGAACAGACAAACAGGAGTACTATGGGAGGCTGTAGGGGGAGACAGTGCACTCCTGCATGCATGTACTCACTCGCTCGTTTGCTTCATGACAGGCAAGTATAGGCACCGACTATTGGACTGCCTGGCGGAGACATCCATGGAATCTATCAGAAACCAAGTGAAGGATGAGGTTTCCTTTTGCCTACTTCACAACCATTAATCAGAATTCTCTCTTCCTGATTATAGTTCACACACTCGATTCCACCAGATATGCACATCAACTTCCCCTTTAATCTTATGCACTCACCGTCTGTCCAACCACACACCCTGCAGATCATTTAACGAACGTACGGATGATTTGGCATACACATGGTGTTTGTCATTTTCCTGAACACTTGTAGTTAAAGACCTGAATACATGTAGACCCTTGAAGGTTACACAATCTGAGTATTTGGAGTTAAGGGATCTTAAAGTTCTCCTTGAAGACCTGAACACATACAGTTAAGGACCCTTAAGGCCTGTACAGAATTAGGAAGTCAGAGACGTGAGGATCCGGTGTAGATAGGAACGTGAGAATCAAAGAGTTAGGGACGTGAGGGACAGGTAGATAAAGACGTGAGAATCAAAGAGTTAGATAAGTGAGGGCCAGGTAGATTTTTTTTTTAAACGTGAGAATCACAGAGTTCGAGAAGTGAGGGCCAGGTAATTCGAGCCGTGAGGACCAGACAGTTCACGTTATGTGAATTCCGCATATAACAGTGGCATTCCATTTCGCCAGTGACGTTACATACCTGCCCTCTGACGAAAGAAGGGGCTGGATGAGAAAGGTGCGATGGATCTGCATGAGCCATAGGTATTAAATACATACAGTACTGTAGTCAACAGTTACAAAAACTTACATCAACAAGCACTCTCGTTCAGCAGGTATACACGAGTGGTGTCCGAAAGGTTCTTGTAACAAGGTGCTCATAACAGTCCAGGAAACGACAACTCTTTCATTGTTCAATTGCTGAGTAACCTACCTGGAATTAGTTGGACAGTACATTTTCTTACCAATTATGCATACGTATTAAGTGAACATCACAAAAACGAGTTTGTTTGGACGATAATCACGGTACCAATAAATTTTTGAATGAGGGAGAGAGAGAGAGAGAGAGAGAGAGAGAGAGAGAGAGAGAGAGAGAGAGAGAGAGAAAGAGAGAGAGAGAGAGAGAGAGAGAGAGAGAGAGAGAGAGAGAGAGAGAGAGAGAGAGAGAGAGAGAGAGAGAGAGAGAGAGAGAGAGAGAGAGAGAGAGAGAGAGAGAGAGAGAGAGAGAGAGAGAGAGAGAGAGAGAGAGAGAGAGAGAGAGAGAGAGAGAGAGAGAGAGAGAGAGAGAGAGAGAGAGAGAGAGAGAGAGAGAGAGAGAGAGAGAGAGAGAGAGAGAGAGAGAAAGAGGTATGTACGAACAGACAGACAATCAGACAGACAGACAGAGACAGACAGACAGACAGTTTCAAATAAATGAAAGATGTAAAAGTAAGAGCGCGCGTGTGCTTTGACGTCGCGCCAAATGAAACAGCGGGAGAGACATGTGGGTAGGAAGGGGGGTGTGGTGGGGGTGGCTTTGGTGGGGAGTGAGGCAGAGTGGGAGGGGTGAGGGGAGGGTGGAGAGAGGGGAGAGGGAAAGGGAGCGGGCGCGCCGAGGGGGCGCCAGAGCGAGCAGTGGCGACTGGCGGAGCGAGGGGGCGGGAGAGGAAAGTTGAACTCGAGTAAAAGGCGGATCAAGGCGCGGCCGTGCGGACGAGTCGCGGTTTGATTGCGGCTCTGGAGCCCCCGGGGCGCGGGGAAAGGGAAAAAAAAGTTGGAGGGGGGAGAACAGAGAGCGCGCGCGGTGCCCGCACGAGCCGCAGAGCGAGACCGCACGGTACGCGTTTCGGAACACCCTGCAGGGATCTTTCCCCCATACGCCTTGCTTTGGCCCTCTGCGTTGCCCCTTCGTTGTGCGCCTTCGGTATCCTCTTGTAACACCCCCTCCTCCTCCCTTTCCCCCGAACACGCGGGACCGCCAATGTTGGCTCTTTCACCACGGGACAAGACCGTGCTCCCGCTGGTGGACGTGCCGTGGTTGAGCTCGCGGCGAGGAGATCGGGCGTCCCGGGGCTGCGCGGGGTCCGGGCCGTGCGCGCCCCTCGCCCCCGCCACGTGCCCTCGGCGCGCCCCCACGGCCGCTAACCCGACTCCGGGAATGCATCTCCCCGCAGACACTGGACACAGCAGGAGGTTCACGCCACCCTCGAACACCCTGACGCCAAACAAACTGTCCGATCCTCAACACCACCATCACCACCATCACCACCTACATCCTCACCACCACCACCATCATCACCACCACCAGCAGCAGCAACAAGCAAGCGGCGCGCAGCAGGGGGAAGGCGCACTGGGGAAACTGCGACCGGGAGATCGTCCTATGGTGGAGGTGTTGGCGGATCATCCTGGAGAGCTGGTCCGAACCGACAGTCCAAACTTCTTGTGTTCGGTTCTACCTTCACATTGGCGCTGCAACAAGACCCTTCCTGTTGCTTTTAAGGTACGGACGGCCGAGCGGCGTGTTTTGTAAGCTGCGCATGCCATACTGTATATGATTGTGATATAGATATAAGACCTACGCACGTGCACTTAGGGCCGTTCAAATTAGGACTTTGTTCCATGACGTTTTCTATAGAACCGTGACGCGTTCGGACTATAACATATAATACGGGGCCTTGCAACAACATGGGATGTCGTGTAAAGGTAATAACACTGTGCTTGTTGTCATAACATCTTAGATCAAGAGACCTTTGCAGGACAGTGCAGTTGTAGGAAAATTATTAGTGATATTAGAGCCGTCTCGTATAGTACCGCTTACAATAGAACCGTGTTGTGGGTCTAAAATATTCATATAGGATCGTGTAATATGGGAGGATAATCATCATATAGGATCGTGTTTTGGGACGATAAATCCTATAATATTCACATGGGAACGTGTTATGGGCTGTTTTAGCCATCCCTATCACAAGGTTGGGTATATGCGTGTGTACAGCCCCAGTATATAATGATAAAATACAGTATAGTGATACACCCACGCCACATGGGCCTCTTCATATAATCTACATTCATATAACAGCGAGGACGATGTGACACTACAGTGGTGTACAAGAACCAGCCAGCCTGCTCTCACACCAGTTAGCGTGCATATTGTAAGACCATCCTGGTAAAGAAATGAAACTTTGTCCTTTTGGACTAATAAGCGTGCTGTCGGATCTTGCAGCACGACATGAGGATCATATGTTATTTTCCAGGGTTATTTTATATTGTATTGGCTCAGCATACTCCAAACCATTAAGCATGTTCTATCGGAACAGCTTGTGTGTTGTAGGGCCAGAATGTATGCTGTATAGGATAGTGTTATAAAACCATTAACCATGCTGTAGGATTGTGCTGTGGCACCAGCTCGTGCGCTTTAGGACAAGTAGGCATGCTGCATAGGTTAATGATATATAACTAGGAAGCATGCTGTAGGATTGTGCTGTAGGAGCAGTACGTGGGTGTGCTATATAGGACCAGGAAGCTTGCTGTAGGACCAGTAAGCATGCTTTAGGATCAGTAAGCATGACAAACGGTTAAGGTGGCTGGCTTAAGATCTTAGGGTCTTCAGTTTGAGCCCCTATCGTGACGTTGAAATAACACCAGGTGGGTTGACTCAGCCTGTCATCCTTCCAAGGTCGGCAAAATGAGTACCGACTTACTGGTAACAGGGGCACTGCATCGCTTCGGCGGTATAGCCACACTTCTAGAAAAATGATGGAACCAGCAGCCATAGGCTGCATCCAAAACAACAGTAAGCATGCTGTAGAAGCTGTAGGATCATACCATAGCACTAGTAAGCTGTTGTAGCATCATACTACTCTCGGACCATTAAGCAGGCTGTAGGATTGTGCTCTCGGACCAGTAGGCATACAGTATGGGATCGTGCTCTAGGACTTTTAAACTGCTGTAGGATCACGCTGTTGGGCCAGTAAACATGCTTTAGGATCGTGCTGTTTTACCAGTAAGCTGCGTTAGGGTAATGCTGTTGGACCAGTAAGGAAGCATGCTCTCGGATCGTGCTGTAGAACCAGTAAGAAAGCATGCTGGAGGATTGTGCTGTAGGACCAATAATTGTGCCTGAATATGACCAGTAAGCATGCTGTAGAACTAGTAAACAATCATGCTTTAGGATTGTGCTGTCAGACCAATAAGTGTGCTTATATATGACCAGTAGGCATGCTGTAGGATTGTGCTGTGGGACTAGTAAGAATACTATAGGATCATGCTGCAGGACCAGTAAGTATGCTACAAGATGATTCCATACGTAGCACGAGTAAACTGTTGTGAGATCATACTACTCTGATCAGTGAGCATTTTGTAGGATCGTGATATAGTACAACAAGGTACACTGTATAGGATTACATTGTAGGACCAGTAAGCATGCTGTAGGATCGGATTTTGGAACCAATAAGCATGCTGTAGGATTGTGCTGTCGGACCAGTAATCATGGTGTAGAATCACGCTATAAGACCAGTAAACATGCTGTAGGATTGTGCTGTGGGACCAATAAGTATACTGTCAGACTCGTAATCATGTTGCAGGATCATGCTTTCGGACCAGTAAGCTGCTGTAGTGTCATGCGAGAGGACTAGTAATCACGTTGAAGAATCACGCTATTGGACCAGTAAGCTGCTGTAGGACCAGTAATCATGCTGTAGAATGACGCCATAGGATCATTGCTGCAGGACCAATAATCATGCTGTCGAATCACGCTATCGGACCAGTAATCATGCTGTCGAATCACGCTATCGGACCAGTAATCATGCTGTAGAATGACGCCATAGGATCATTGCTGAAGGACCAATAATCATGCTGTCGAATCACGCTATCGGACCAGTAATCATGCTGTAGAATCACGCCAGAGGATCATTGCTGTCGGACCAGTAATCGTGCTGCAGGATCATGCTATAGGACCAGTAAGCTGCTGTAGGATTGTTTGATAGGACGAATCAACATGGTGTGCAGGAGTGGGGGACGTACTTAGTGCAGCGTGTGCGCCCCGTCGGTGATGCACTCCTTATTGCGATGATTGCATCGCGTGCGTCTGAAACTCACGACCGAACCATAAACTGAATCCCAAGAGTTCGGGTCGGAAGTCACATGCCAGTTTGGCATTTTCCATATTGCGTCACTCATGACTGAGCCTTTCTCGGCTTTGTGCGCCCACGCAACATACATCAGGTGCCTTCGGAGGTGTACGATTACAGAACAATTTACGGCAAACGAACCTCCAAAATGAAAAATTACATAAAATAACAGATAATCATCATCAGCCCATATAACCGACTGGTGATGTTGAGCTGCTCATGTTGACATCGTTAGGTTTCGGTTCAAAACTCTCGTTCTCGCTTTCTATTTACTCAACCAACGGACACCCGGAATCCAGGTGAACGGCAACAGTTGGTGTACCTCTTCACTCGGCATGCCAGTGATAGTGACAACACGCAGTTTATACATCAGTCTAAAATCACGAACACACAATCATATAATATAATCTGTCCTGCAGTGACATGTTCATACGTGGCGCTTCGATATGTTACACCTGTGGGTCATATTCACAGCCTCGATCAACTATAATAATAATAATAATAATAATAACAATAATAATAATAATAACATAATCTTACATCAAAATGGTCACCTAATCAACTGCGGTTCTCTGGAGTCCACAAGGCCCTGATAGGGATGAACAGTCCTTGGAACCGCGCCGTTGTTGCTTGTGAACAAATTCCACGGGATGAATAAACGTAACGATGAACCTGAAGTTCTACTTCCATGTGCTTGTGAACTCGTACAACACACACACACACACACACACACACACACACACACACACACACACACACACACACACACACACACACACACACACACACACACACACACACACACACACACACACACACACACACACACACATCTATAATCTGCAATATCGACACCGACATACTGATCCGATATCTAACGATAACCGCACTGAAACCACAAAGTATAAACCACGAGCCAACGGAATGCGCATCCGAAACAGGAGCACGGATCGGGGGGCTCGCCATGAGAGCAACACCCGAGGTTTGAATCCCGTGTGTGATACAAGTGACGTGCATCGGCTCACGTAAACATCCAGACGGAGGCATGCAACAGGTGCATGCGGTGTGTACCATAAAAGGTGTGTGTGTGTGTGTGTGTGTGTGTGTGTGTCTGGTTTTGTCCGTGTTTGTAAACAAGAGCGTACATGCGTCAAAAGAGAAAGGGCCGCATATTACAAACACGGAGCGTCGTCACACGACGAACTGTGGCCCACACTCACGAACAGGGAGCCGTTACGATTCAGCTTAATAGTGACGAAAAGAAATGTGCATCGTCACAACTTGCATGTGACCGTGCTGTTTGCAACAACAACAAAAACGTTTCTATCTCTGCTGCTTGTGTGCTTCTTCGTGCCATCTCCGCGTCCGTGGGAAACTCCCTGTTATTAAATCACAACGTGTGTTATTATACAGATACCGTGCCTGGGCTATGTGCGCCGCACCAACTTGCTCCACTTTCCCTGGCGCGTGCAAACATCTCTGGTTAACGTGTTAATGGGCTCGACGTCACGGCGAAGAGACACGCCAGCGCGCGAACGATCGCGCACGTTTTTCGTCGATTTTTTTTCCACCAGTTCGATAAAATGGTGTGGGAGACGACGTCTGCGTTTTGAGTGTTTGCATCAACAGTCTCTTTGCACGGACACGAGTGCGAACGAATCGCACACTCACTTCTCCACATGGGTTTCGCATGAACCCGAGTCCGGGCCGAGATCAAGGCCCAAGACAGGGTAAATCTCTGAGATTATTCGTGCATTTCCCACGAACCTGAGGAGCAGCGGAGACCTTTCTGAGCGGTAGCTCCCTGTACCCCTGCACCTGGCTCAGGTTCCCCCCCCGATTGGCATGGAACGCGCCTTCGTTACTCAAACCGCTCCTGACGCTCAATCAATGATCCGAGTGCAGCCTCGTCCGAGAAAGAATAGCCTCCCAAAGCAAGCGGGTCGGGAATGGCCACGAACCTGATACCTAATCCCCCCTCCACTAATGTCTTCTCGACAAGAATCGCGAAACGTTCCTATTTCACGGTTAGGGCGGAAAAAAGGTGTCGGATCAGATCGACGTATGCCCCTCGGAATCGATTCGATCTGCCTGGTCACGTGATGAATTTCTCATTGAGAAGGAAATAATATATAATCGCCAGTTTCATAGGAACAAAGCGTCCGTCCCATCAGTGCTCCTTGAATGGGATGATAGCTGTCATCCACTCTACTCATTCACACTGCAACAATCTCATTCATTCACCTATCCCTGTATCCACTCATTCTTTTTCGCTCTTCTGCATATCCTTCATCATCCAAAGTTTCTCTCCCACCAGCTCCATTTTTCACCAACGAAGCATGTCACCCTCGAGGAAGTTGTAATCATAATTAACTGGTATAAACGAAATAGAAAGCCAAACCAGTTGAAATGAAAGAAACCGATTGCAGCACATGGTATGATGGAATAACGGACATGAAATTATTAAAATCATTGGACGAAAGGGAGGGGAGCGTTCAAAAAGTTCTCTCAATGAGATAATTGCGAAAGTCCAATAAGAAACACCAAAGTTTTAATTTTTCCAAACATTAGTTAGCGTACAAATTTATCCCCCCCCCCCAAAAAATATATATGTATACCCGCAGGATGTCCTCTTGAGTTATGCACACACACACACACACACACACACACACACACACACACACACCTCTAAGCTGTCGAGCCTAGGTTCGAATCCCAACCCAGCTATAAACTGCAATGCCAGTGTTTTACAGGCATTGATCAATGTGCGCGCCGTCCCTCGGATGGGCATTAAACTGGCCGTCTTGGCTGCCGACATTAGTTGCTGGACCTTAAAGATCCCACAATGTCCTTCGTGAAGAGTAGGCGAGCTATTGCCACCACCATGGATAAATTCCAAATTCCTGCCCCACTACTGCTGGGAAGGCAATGGAAAACCACCCAGTATAACCCTTGCCAAGAAACTGCTTCGGCAGCACCACCGCTCTGTAACAGAGTATGGTACATCAAAAATATATTTTTAAAAATTATATATATGTATATGTAAAATTTATGAATTCCTTGAACTGAGAACATTTTAAAACCCATTGGACTACTAACTTGTACAGGGTCAAACTCACTCGTAAAGTGGGGAATAAGTTATCTCGATGTTCGTACGAATTGGACCATCTCGGCACATCCATTGTCGTCGTGACGTTATGTCATTCACAAATGACAGTTTCCATGGCTTCAATGGCGTATCAGTCTTCCCGCCCTGCATGGTGTATCTGGGTGTTTTCAGTTCAGACTAATGTTTGTGTTGTGCGTTGACGTTATTAGTGATCACGAAACAAACTCCTTGCAAAATCTACTTCATCGGCTGCAACAACGCAATTCATCGAGAAAAACCTCTTTCGTACACATCTCTGATTTTTGTTGCGGAACTCCTGGCGGTCTTTTCAACACCTTCCTTAAGCGAGTATCTCACCTTCTGGACTTTCTGGTTGTTCCTCACTTGCTCGTGGATCCGCACGGAAGCAAATGATCTCTCTACTCTCTAAAAGGTCTTGGGAGTTATCGTTGGTCATCTAAAATAAAATAAAAAGATGACAATGTAATAAATAAACAGATCTCCCTCTTTGGCATCTGATTAAAATACTGTATGCGATTACGAGGATTGTATACAATATTACGTAACGTAAATTAAACACAATCTGGTAAAAACGGCAAATTACAAGTGAAGTGTGATATCATTTTCAATCAATAGCACAAATATGATCTCAAATCGAACTTTAACTCGATTCTCAATTCTCAGAAATGCCAAATGGAATTTCTGCATGTAACATGAACTCCGCACTCAGCGCGTCATAGAAATCAAATAGACGTTCCAAACCATTGTGTCTTACGCACACGCATACGCACACACCTTAAGCACTGCAGCAAACTACATCACCATCACTGAGGAAGATGCTGAACAAAACTATGTGAGGGTAGAGGACAGAATAAACTATCAGAGAATCCAAACGTTGCTCAACCAATGACAATGCTGCAAATAAACAGCCTGATTTTTTTCATGTTGAAGTGCAACTCAATCTGTGACATGACACTAATAGTGACTTGACCGAGAAAGCAAAGCTCATGCTATGATCAAAAAACGTAGCACAAGGTATTGAAAACAAACAAACAATCAAACTACTTGTTTATGCAAAGGCTACATCACAAACGTAGAGAGATGACGTAACCATGACATCATTCAAAGAGAGACTGAGACTGTCCCCATGGCAGAACCAAAAGGCTTTTGAGATTGATCTCTTACTCTTTAAACTTGACATGTCAGCACCATTTATGGCTGTCTCTGTAAGCGCACACCCCAACCTCGGAGTTCTTCGGGTTCTCTCGGCGCGACTTGCAGGTGGAAATGCACCGTGTAACCCTCAGTGCGAATCGTCATGTGCTGGGCAGGTGGTAGCACTGGGGGATGTGGCAGATGGCACTCTGGTCACCGTTATGGCTGGGAACGATGAGAACTACTCGGCAGAGCTACGGAATGCATCAGCAGTGATCAAGAACCAGGTCGCAAGGTTCAACGACCTGCGCTTTGTGGGGCGCAGCGGACGCGGTGAGTCTCCATGAATGAACATCATGTAGATACGTACTGTACATACCTACCTTCCCCACCATAAAGACCACGTTAATATGTCGCAAGTCCGGTAGAGGATGCTGAAAATGCTTGCAACACAGATAAATCAATGTATATGCACAGAATGATGATAACATTAAAATGCAGTTCATTATTCAATTGATATTAATTGTTTACTCGGGCGGTGGGGATGGGATACCGAGCTCGGTGAGTTTTTCCCGGCGGGGATTTCGGAACATTTTGGACATTGAAAAGCTCTGGAGTTATTGGCCTCATGGGGGTTACCTTTTGCCTGTGGGCCGGTAGCAGCACTGCTTGACCCCTTATCCCAAGATACACTTGATAGCGGCCTTTGGTAGCCTCATAATGGCCTTCAAGGCCAACTTGTGGTAGCTCACAACCTTGCACAGATTCTGAAATATCTAAACCCAAAATTTGGGGGCTCTAGGTGCTGCGGTTCGGCGGTGAAAGAGTAACAAACAAATGCACAAACACTTTAAACTATGTAGAAGATTATAAAAAAAATTTAAAATCAATCACATATACAGGGTGGTCCAAAAGTCATGCCCCATTCCGATTGTGATGCACCAGACTCTGTTACAGAACGTTGGTGCTGCCGAAGCAGCATCTTGGCAAGGGTTTTACTGGGTGGTATGTCATTGCCTTCCCAACACTAGTTAGGACAGAAACTTGGAATTTGTTCATGGTGCCGGCGATAGATCGCCTACTATTCGTGAAGGACACCATGAGTTATTTAACATCCACCAACTAATGCCGGCAAACACGACGCCAAATTTAATGTCCATCCGAAGGACGGCGCACACACTGTTGAATCACCCTGTCTGTGAAACACCAGGATGACAGTTTATAGCTGCCTGCCCCATAGGGTAACGTAAAATGATTTTCTATTAATAAAAATAATTCGTTTTCAGGTTTAATCATTTACTTTTCGCCACTTTCATGAACAAATAACAACATATCAATTGAATGCGCAATTGACAATGTGTAATTAAAGGATATTTTCAAACTGGGCAATCAGAAATTCTGCTGCTGCCTCCTCCTGACTAAGGCTGTAAACATGGAGGAGAACTTCTTCTTCTTCTTTCGGCTGCTCCCGTTAGGGGTCGCCACAGCGAATCATCCGTTATGATCCACATAATGATTTGGCACAGGTTTTACGCCAGATGCCCTTCCTGACGCAACCCTGGTCGCCTCTTACGACACAGGGATATGGTACACCTATTCTAACCGAGGCATACACCGGGCCCAGTACACTGGTACTCACAAAGGAGGGGAACTAATTAAGAACGAAGGAGAACTAAGGAGGAGAACACCCAGGAGAACTAATTCCACTTTTCTTGGAGAGTAGACACTGTTGTATGTTTTGATTCTGCCATTTGTAAAATGTAATGCCTTGAAACTTTAAAACGAAACAGAAAACCTGGAATTAATCATACACACAGTAATTTTTATCATTACCCCATATTCTTTTCAGACCGCCATCTGACCTTGACCTTCAACTTTTAGGGAGAGAGTGTAAATTAATAATACAAGTCCCCATCTACAATCTATCCATAAATCTCAATATCATGAAAAATCGGAGGAAAATTATTCAAGTTATGATCAAAAAAGGTGTTTCTTGTTAATTATGTCACAATTCGAAAAAGGTAGGTCAAGGACACTAATGAAATATCAGATGCGCAACTTTAGTGTAGATCCACTATTATAATGCAAGAATATCTTAGAAAGCCAAGCAGTCTCTGAGATCCCACATTGCCAAAATTGAGCAATGACAAAAAATGCGTTTTTTTCAGACCGCCATTTGAACTTGACCTTTAACTCGGAGGGGGGACCATTTGACCTTGACCTTGACCTTTAACTCGGAGGGGTGTGATGTAAATTAAGTGTAAATTAAGTGTAAATGAGCCTTGCTCTGGACTCTCGAGTCTAAACTATCAAGAGAGGGCAATTTTGTTGAGATCGGACAAACTTTAGTGGAGTTATATGCTTCAAAAATTATATATACTGTGTGCTTCAAAAAAAAATTGTTTGTTTGTTTGTTCCCCTCACCGAAGGAAAGGGTATTGTGTTTGGGTCTATCTGTCTGTCTGTCCGCACAGAACATTTGTGCTTTTCTCCGCAACCGCTTGTCGGATTAAGACAAAATTTTCACCATAGGTGCGACTACTCATGTGGAATGATTTAATCATAGTTATGACGTCATAGGTTACGTGGTGTGGCAGCCATGTTGGGCAAACTTTGGATCTCTGTATCTCTGAAACCGCACCAAGGAAAAAATGAAACTTGGCACACGGCAGGTACTCTTCATGGGGAATCAGTGTGAATTTTTTTTAATGATGTCATAGGTGCCTTCGTTGTGACATTATAATCGCATATGTAGAATGCTACATCTAATCAGTATGAAAATTTTTGATGGTCACCATAAAATGGTCTTCAGAAAAAAAAATATTGATGACGTCATCGGTCACGTGATTTGCCAAATTTTTTTTTAACTTTCAAGAATCTTCTTCTCTGAAGTGGCTGAACAGATCGAGGTGAAACTTTACACATATTACCGCCTATCCATGAAGAACAAAAGGTTCACACACATGACGTTATAGGTCACATGGTTTGGCAGCCATATTGGATTTACCCTAAAAGCAATAAAAATCTCCAGAACGGCTGGACAGATCGAGGGGAAACTTCACAGTTCACACAAATGTTCCCCAAGCCTTGAGGGTAAAAGTTTGTTCAGAATTAATTGATAGGTCAGATGGTTTGGCAGCCATGTTGGATTGAAGAAAAATATTAAATAATGTTTTCTCTGGAACCGCTTAATCAATCGACATGAAACTTCACAATTATGATGCAATAGTGATGGGGAATAAATGTTTTAAATTTTAACTTTTCCAGACACATGATCTGTCAGCCAGAATTATTAAAATTTTTGATCTGGGTTCTTTTTGGTTTTTTTATTATTATTGGAAAAAAGGCTCACTTGGCTGTGCCTGGATGAGTTTGAGGGGAGGAGAAGTCGCAGTTGAAATGCTAATCCTATCCAGGTTCCTCCTGATGACTTCATCTTTGCTTTTTGCTTGTTTGGGTTCCTTCTGATGACTCCAATGCAGGACTGTACCTATTTGGTCTTCCATTTCATTTGAATTGAATTTATTTTAATCCCATTCGAAATTCAATTGAATAATAATGAAAAACGTCATGGGTCAGGTGTCAAATCAAAGCAGGGTTGTATCAAAGCAGGACGTCTTGGTACCCGGTCATCACTGCCAGCAGTTATAAATTGGCAGTCCTAATTATGTCTCTTATTATTTACATAACACACCAGAACACAAAACTACACAAACCACACAACACACCACACAAAACAAGTCCTGGCGAGGGTCTGCAATCTGTGATTGCTCTTTTTCTTGTTTATTACATGCTTCAAAACACTAGGGCCAGGACACAGGGGGAGAAGAGAGGGGCCAGGATGCAAGGGAGGGGAAGAGAAGGGCTAGAATGCAAGGGTAGCGGAAGAGGGGCTGGAATGCAGGGGGGGGAGAGAGTGGACGGAACACAGGGGGGAGAAGGGAAAGGCTGGGGTGGGGGGTAAGAGAACAAAAGAGGTGCCAGGACGCAGGGGGAGAAGAGAGGTGCCGGGACGCAGGGGGAGAAGAGAGGGGCCGGGACGCAAGGGTAGAAGAGGGGGCCGGGACGCAGGGGGAGAAGAGGGGGGCCGGGACGCAGGGGGAGAAGAGGGGCCGGGACGCAGGGGGAGAAGAGAGGGGGCCGGGACGCAGGGGGAGAAGAGAGGGGCCGGGACGCAGGGGGAGAAGAGGGGGCCGGGACGCAGGGGGAGAAGAGGGGGGCCGGGACGCAGGGGGAGAAGAGAGGGGCCGGGACGCAGGGGGAGAAGAGAGGGGCCGGGACGCAGGGGGAGAAGAGAGGGGCCGGGACGCAGGGGGAGAAGAGAGGGGCCGGGACGCAGGGGGAGAAGAGAGGGGCCGGGACGCAGGGGGAGAAGAGAGGGGCCGGGACGCAGGGCGAGAAGAGAGGGGCCGGGACGCAGGGGGAGAAGAGAGGGGCCGGGACGCAGGGGGGGACGAGAGCGGCCGGGAGGCAGGGGGCGAGGAGAGGGGCCGGGTCGCGGGGGGAGAGGAGAGGGGCCGGGACGCAGGGGGAGAAGAGAGGGGCCGGGCCGCAGGGGGAGAAGAGAGGGGCCGGGACGCAGGGGGAGAAGAGAGGGGCCGGGACGCAGGGGAGAAGAGAGGGGCCGGGACGCAGGGGGAGAAGAGAGGGGCCGGGACGCAGGGGGAGAAGAGAGGGGCCCGGGACGCAGGGGGAGAAGAGAGGGGCCCGGGACGCAGGGGGAGAAGAGAGGGGCCGGGACGCAGGGGGAGAAGAGAGGGGCCGGGACGCAGGGGGAGAAGAGAGGGGCCGGGACGCAGGGGGAGAAGAGAGGGGCCGGGACGCAGGGGGAGAAGAGAGGGGCCGGGACGCAGGGGGAGAAGAGAGGGGCCGGGACGCAGGGGAGAAGAGAGGGGCCGGGACGCAGGGGGAGAAGAGAGGGGCCGGGACGCAGGGGGAGAAGAGAGGGGCCGGGACGCAGGGGGAGAAGAGAGAGGGCCGGGACGCAGGGGGAGAAGAGAGGGGCCGGGACGCAGGGGGAGAAGAGAGGGGCCGGGACGCAGGGGGAGAAGAGAGGGGCCGGGACGCAGGGGAGAAGAGAGGGCCGGGACGCAGGGGAGAAGAGAGGGGCCGGGACGCAGGGGGAGAAGAGAGGGGCCGGGACGCAGGGGGAGAAGAGAGGGGCCCGGACGCAGGGGGAGAAGAGGGGGGCGCGGACGCAGGGGGAGAAGAGAGGGGCCGGGACGCAGGGGGAGAAGAGAGGGGCCGGGACGCAGGGGGAGAAGAGAGGGGCCGGGACGCAGGGGGAGAAGAGAGGGGCCGGGACGCAGGGGGAGAAGAGAGGGGCCGGGACGCAGGGGGAGAAGAGAGGGGCCGGGACGCAGGGGGAGAAGAGAGGGGCCGGGACGCAGGGGAGAAGAGAGGGGCCGGGACGCAGGGGGAGAAGAGAGGGGCCGGGACGCAGGGGGAGAAGAGAGGGGCCGGGACGCAGGGGGACAAGAGAGGGGCCGGGACGCAGGGGGAGAAGAGAGGGGCCGGGACGCAGGGGGAGAAGAGAGGGGCCGGGACGCAGGGGGAGAAGAGAGGGGCCGGGACGCAGGGGGAGAAGAGAGGGGCCGGGACGCAGGTGGAGAAGAGAGGGGCCGGGACGCAGGGGGAGAAGAGAGGGGCCGGGACGCAGGGGGAGAAGAGAGGGGCCGGGACGCAGGGGGAGAAGAGAGGGGCCGGGACGCAGGGGGAGAAGAGAGGGGCCGGGACGCAGGGGGAGAAGAGAGGGGCCGGGACGCAGGGGGAGAAGAGAGGGGCGGGGACGCAGGGGGAGAGGAGGGGGGCCGGGACGCAGGGGGAGAAGAGAGGGGCCGGGACGCAGGGGGAGAAGAGAGGGGCCGGGACGCAGGGGGAGAAGAGAGGGGCCGGGACGCAGGGGGAGAAGAGAGGGGCCGGGACGCAGGGGGAGAAGAGAGGGGCCGGGACGCAGGGGGAGAAGAGAGGGGCCGGGACGCAGGGGGAGAAGAGAGGGGCCGGGACGCAGGGGGAGAAGAGAGGGGCCGGGACGCAGGGGGAGAAGAGAGGGGCCGGGACGCAGGGGGAGAAGAGAGGGGCCGGGACGCAGGGGGAGAAGAGAGGGGCCGGGACGCAGGGGGAGAAGAGAGGGGCCGGGACGCAGGGGGAGAAGAGAGGGGCCGGGACGCAGGGGGAGAAGAGAGGGGCCGGGACGCAGGGGGAGAAGAGAGGGGCCGGGACGCAGGGGGAGAAGAGAGGGCCGGGACGCAGGGGGAGAAGAGAGGGGCCGGGACGCAGGGTAGAAGAGAAGGGCCGGGACGCAGGGGGAGAAGAGAGGGCCGGGACGCAGGGGGAGAAGAGAGGGGCCGGGACGCAGGGGGAGAAGAGAGGGGCCGGGACGCAGGGGGAGAAGAGAGGGGCCCGGGCGCAGGGGGAGAAGAGAGGGGCCCGGACGCAGGGGGAGAAGAGAGGGGCCGGGACGCAGGGGGAGAAGAGAGGGGCCGGGACGCAGGGGGAGAAGAGAGGGGCCGGGAAGCAGCGGGAGAAGAGAGGGGCCGGGACGCAGGGGGAGAAGAGAGGGGCCGGGACGCAGGGGGAGAGGAGAGGGGCCGGGACGCAGTGGGAGAAGAGAGGGGCCGGGACGCAGGGGTAGAAGAGAAGGGCCGGGACGCAGGGGGAGAAGAGAGGGGCCGGGACGCAGGGGGAGAAGAGAGGGCTGGGACGCAGGGGGAGAAGAGAGGGGCTGGGCCTCAGGGGGAGAAGCGAGGGGCTGGGCCTCAGGGGGAGAAGAGAGGGGCCGGGACGCAGGGGGAGAAGAGAGGGCCGGGACGCAGGGGGAGAAGAGAGGGGCCGGGACGCAGGGGGAGAAGAGAGGGGCCGGGAAGCAGCGGGAGAAGAGAGGAGCCAAGATGCAGGGGGAGAAGAGAGGGGCTGGGCCTCAGGGGAAGAAGCGAAGGGCTGGGCCTCAGGGGAAGAAGCGAAGGGCTGGGCCTCAGGGGAAGAAGCGAAGGGCTGGGCCTCAGGGGAAGAAGCGAAGGGCTGGGCCTCAGGGGAAGAAGCGAAGGGCTGGGCCTCAGGGGAAGAAGCGAAGGGCTGGGCCTCAGGGGAAGAAGCGAAGGGCTGGGCCTCAGGGGAAGAAGCGAAGGGCTGGGCCTCAGGGGAAGAAGCGAAGGGCTGGGCCTCAGGGGAAGAAGCGAAGGGCTGGGCCTCAGGGGAAGAAGCGAAGGGCTGGGCCTCAGGGGAAGAAGCGAAGGGCTGGGCCTCAGGGGAAGAAGCGAAGGGCTGGGCCTCAGGGGAAGAAGCGAAGGGCTGGGCCTCAGGGGAAGAAGCGAAGGGCTGGGCCTCAGGGGAAGAAGCGAAGGGCTGGGCCTCAGGGGAAGAAGCGAAGGGCTGGGCCTCAGGGG